>NW_013665678.1:208477-233450 GCF_000517525.1 Limulus polyphemus
AGCTAACAAGTAGATTTTACATAACAAAAGTCGCTAGTATTTTTACCGTGTATTGATCTAATCACAATTCAAGCTAACAAGTAGATTTTACATAACAAAAGTCGCTAGTATTTTTACCGTGTATTGATCTAATCACAATTCAAGCTAACAAGTAGATTTTACATTACAAAAGTCGATAGTATTTTTTACCGTGTATTGATGTAATCACAATTCAAGCTAACAAGTAGATTTTACATTACAAAAGTCGCTAATATTTTTACCGTGTATTGATCTAATCACAATTCAAGCAAACAATTAGATTTTACATAACAAAAGTCGCTAGTATTTTTTACCGTGTATTGATCTAATCACAATTCAAGCAAACAACAATACACGGTAAAAAATACTAGCGACTTTTGTAATGTAAAATCTAACTTGTTAGCTTGAATTGTGATTACATTAGATTTTACATTAAAAAAACAAAAACACGATCAGAATGTGTACGTAAAACCTAATACCGGTGTTAGAGATATTTCCAGGTTTTCATCAAGTGTGCTGTAATTGAGTTGGGCTAAGAAAGTAGAGAATGCTAACAATGCATGGTCAGTGGACTAAAGTTATATAGATCAATAAATTATTGTCCTCATTCTCTTTGAAGTTGTGATATGAAGAAAAGCTGCAGTGTTCCCGCCTCCAGTTCTGTTTTTGGTGACCCATGTCCGGACACAGTGAAGTATTTGGAAGCCCACTACAAATGCATTGCAGGTAAAGGAGAGTTTTAGACGTATCTAGTTTTAAACAGAAAAATAATATTTCTTTAAATCTTTTTTTTTTCTATTTAAGTAAAGAAAAATATATATCCATCTTTTGTATGACATCTGAGTGTGGTATGTGGTATGCTTGATAACGCTGGAATATTTGTTATGATATGTCTGACACGTACCTAGTTCGCAATGCATTAGATCATTTGAAAAAATGTTTCATAATGCTTTATCCTGGCTAAAGCAGATAAAAGTTTCGTTCAATGTTTTGTGTTTGTATGTTTTCTGGTGTTTGATAGAAACGTTCGTTTAGGTGAGACTCAGAAAATCTTTTCGTTTTAATTTCAAAATGATACCCTTTATATATTACACTAATAATGAATTTATTGCTTATTAAAATGGGCCATTAACAATATGGGTCTTTACTTTCACTTCCAGAAGCTTACAATTGCATTAACAATATGGGTCTTTACTTTCACTTCCAGAAGCTTACAATTGCATTAACAATATGGGTCTTTACTTTCACTTCCAGAAGCTTACAATTGCATTAACAATATGGGTCTTTACTTTCACTTCCAGCAATTGTAAGCGTCGGTCAGTGAGTAATATTGAAGTACCAGCCTCAAGTAAGAAATATCGTATGCTTTAAAGTACTTTAAAACATATATCATGCCAACCATTAAAGTATTTTAAACTTGTATCTTTTAGCTAGAATGACGTTTGAATGGTGTATGTATATCATTAGAAATATGAAAATACATTTTTCTGATTTCATTTTGTATGTGCGTAGGAAAAACATTTTGCACAAGAACTGCACCCCGGATGCTGCACATAAACATCCAGCTAGAATCCTTTACTGTGTAAAACTTGATAGTGGTCACTTTATGCTGTCATTCTTCTTGCAGAGCACGTAAAACCAAGAACTAGAACTAACTTAGCACACAGTGACTGTGAACTTATAAGTATTTATAGGTCTCTGGACAGGCATTGCCAAAAGTGCTACTGGTAATGTTCAAAACACAGCTGGGAGCGAGAATACTTGGGAATTATTCATTAAGCGCTTATAATTTCACACACATAATCGGTGTGTGCAAATAAAAAAAAGTGTACTTTTAATAGTCATAGATAAGATTAGTTTTGGAGTTAATATTTCATTTAGGTTTCTTTGAAACTTGTAATGTGAATTTTATATTGCAGCCATCTTAAGGCTTAGCTTCCTAAACTAATATCTACTTACATTTGTAATCTACAATTGCTGCGATTATTAAAATATGAGTCACCAATAAACAACCGCTTTGTTGACAGCGTACAAATAATATCGTTGTGTGATAACAAAAATAGTTATCTAACACATGGTTAAACACTAGGGGATCCCAACATTACTGGCCCGGCATGGCCAGGTGGTTAGGGCGCTCGACTCGCAATCTGAGGGTCGCGGATTCGAATCCCCGTCACACCAAACATGCCCTTTCAGCCGTGGGGCCTTATAATGTAACGGTCAATCCCACTATTCGTTGGTAAAAGATTAGCCCAAGAATTGGCGGTGGGTGGTGATGACTAGCTGCCTTCCCTCTAGTCTTACACTGCTAAATTAGGGACGGCTAGCGCATATAGCCCTCGTGTAGCTTTGCGCGAAATCCATAACATAAGATAATAATGGAATATATTTGGTAATGAATCAGGAGGTAAACAATGGTTTTCTATCATTTGGAAATTAATTATTTCAGTAATCTAGTAATTTAAAATAAGAAGGCAGTAGCTATATTGCCATCATTTTCTGTCTGGTCCCCCCTTTTATATATATTTTGCTATGACATTTTAAGCTTCTGATCTAATAAATAACGAACACCTCTCATCTTCATCTTAGTCTTGATGCATGAGTTACTAATAAACAAAACTAATGTATAACCTCAGTGAAAAGTAAATTTGGGGCGCGATTAACTGCTAAAGATACCATTTTTGGAACAACAGTATTAAATTTATTATTTCTACTGTTAGCTTAGATAAATTGATAAACCAACATCACGATTTTATTTTTGTTATTATTATTATTTGTAATTAAGCACAAAGCTACACAAAGGGCTATCTGTGCTCTGCCCACCACGGGTACCAAAACCCGGATTCTAGCTTTGTAAGTCCGCAGACATACCGCTGTGCCACTGGGGGGCTTTATTTTTGTTAGGGAGGAGAGGAAATAATTTGGAGAGTGAAAAGAAAATGTAAAAAATGCGCTCGTCATTTTCATATAGATCTTATTCCCTAAGACTTGGATAGAATTTTTTAAACATTAAAACAACAAAAAATGATATGTTATCTAAGTTTTTTATTGAATTCAATAAAACCCGTAGATTGATATGAAAACACTACACGGACGTCATAATAAAACTTGTAGATTGATGTTAAAACACTACACGGACGTCATAATAAAACTTGTAGATTGATATTAAAACACTACACGGACGTCATAATAAAACTTGTAGATTGATATTAAGACACTAATAAAACTTGTAGATTGATATTAAAACACTACACGGACGTCATAATAAAACTTGTAGTTTGATATTAAGACACTACACGGACGTCATAATAAAACTTGTAGGTTGATATTAAGACACTACACGGACGTCATAATAAAACTTGTAGATTGATGTTAAAACACTACACGGACGTCATAATAAAACTTGTAGATTGATGTTAAAACACTACACGGACGTCATAATAAAACTTGTAGATTGGTATTAAAACACTACACGGACGTCATAATAAAACTTGTAGATTGATATTAAAACACTACACGGACGTCATAATAAAACTTGTAGATTGATATTAAGACACTACACGGACGTCATAATAAAACTTGTAGATTGATATTAAAACACTACACGGACGTCATAATAAAACTTGTAGATTGATATTAAGACACTACACGGACGTCATAATAAAACGTGTAGATTGATATTAAGACACTACACGGACGTCATAATAAAACTAGACTACATTATGGGTGAGAGAATATTTGCCATTAAACCATTTAAAAGATTGAGACTATTTTTACCATTCAACGGTACAATATATTGGAATTGTCAAAGATGTTACCTATTACAGTTGCTCTTTAACAATACTATTTAGCAACAGTATTTAAACTAAAACAATTACCCAATGTTTCCGGAAATAAGTTATTGAAATCCATAAACTAAAACTAAAACATTTCATCTTTATGTCCAAGTTTTAAACTATAGCAGTCCTTAATCATGAAAAAGTTTTCAAATTACAAAAAATAAGTAATCTTGTTAAAATTTTAGGTTAGTAAGTCAACTTTTCAGACTAACAATTCATCAGCAGCTCAAACGTTTTGAAGAATAGCAAACCAATATTTCGAAACTCAAACAAATAATCTTATTCTGACAAGGTATCATTACATTTACGTTTTCATACTTTTGCAAGTCAACACTAAATCTAAATTTTTCAGACTCAGAAACGTCATCCTAGAGCCTAAGTTTTCAGAAATTTAACCCAAATTTGTAAATTCTAATAAGGCATCCTTATGCCCAAGTTTTCAGACTTTTGCATTTTAACTCCAAATCCAATTTTCAGATTCTTATAAGTCAACATCATGTCCAAGTTTCCAAACTTTTTCAAGTTTATATCTAAATATTCTACTGGGGCAAAACTATATCATTTCCAAGTTTGAACACCCAAGCAACACATCACCATGTTTACATTTTCAGACTCCGTGAAATCATCATTATGCCAAAATATTTCGAATGTATATTATGTCTCCGTTTTTTAAATTTTATTTTATAGAAACATAAACACTTAAATTGTGATAACTCATCATGAGCTATGGTTAAAAGCTTGATTATTGAAAGCCATAGTCTTATCTTAGAACAAAGGAATGCGTGACGACAACTTCCTTTATTATAAGTATTTTGACAAAACTAAGATTAGCAAGTTATCATTATCCTCAGCGAATGAGAATTTTTTCAAAAATGACTTACCAAATTCTAAATGTATATTTAAAAAAAAAGGCAATACATATTGTATTAAAGATGCAACAATGTCTACAATACGCTGTTGATCAAGAATTGTAATATAAAGTTTGGTTAATATGCGATTAGAATGATATATTATCATCAAAATCATTATTTGTATTTAACTGAGATTAAGCATTAGATTATTAATTATACGATATGCTGTTAAAGTTTAGACATTGTTTTTGAAACTTTCACTGGAGATATCTTGTTATCACATCCACTAATAATTATATCGTTTGTTATATACCATAGCGTAACAGAAGAATATATTTCTACTACATTAATATGTACGCTTGCAACCAGCGAAACCCAAAATCTTTGTTTCGTAGTAAGGAAAGGATAATTGACTTGTATAATATTTTAGCTACGACAAGACAAATTCACTGCTATAAAATAACGTCTTCCCCCTCCCACTTCATTTTTATGCACAAAACGCATAGAATCTGAAATGCAAATGACTGTTCATTCAGGCTAAGATTGTAAATGAACATTTTGTAGAGATGGCTGTTCGTTTTTACAGTTCATAACATTTCATTTTAATATGGAGTACGGTCACGAATAGCAAAACAGCCTGTCACTGATGTTGCATGCTTATAATCAGAACGTTTATAAAACCTTGGGTATCCTGGACCACTCCTTTGATAGAGGTGTTTCTAGGACACCTTTAGTGTCTGGATTCATTTGGAGGCATACGACGTATCTCCTAAGAGCATCCAACATCTGATTCATGCTCTGAATGTACATCCTTTGAATGCAGAGCCAGAATGGACAACTAGCGATCGTCTATCTGTTTTATGGAGGATGGACTGCGTTGTCTGAGAATCTGCGCATTTGGCTTGAAAGCGATTTCGAATTCCTTTAACAACACTTTAACACTTTCAAACACTTGTAGCCAAATTGCAACAGAGATACTGACATTAAATATATACTGCATGATGTAGATTTTCTTCTTTCGTTAATTACTTGTCTTGCAACCTGCTGCGTTTTGTTAGAACCAACAACTAGAATAGGGATCTCTACATAACAAAACGAATAAATACCTGTGTTATTTTTGAGTATATGTGTATATACAATCGACTGTGAAAATTAGCAACATTTGAATACCACTTATTTCAAAATCACGAAATTAAAAAAACGATGACAAATGCTTTATTTATTAGAAATAACAGATATAATCATCAAATTATATTTTTACAAATACTAAATGCATCACGAGATCTTCGTCCAAAGTTAACTGTAGTTAACTGTGAAATGTGAAAAAGGATGCCACACACACACACAGACACATGTTCTACGTAAATTACATGTAAATAAATCTGTACATTGGCAAATCAATAATGAGTATTAATTCCATCTAAACTGTTGTCATACAAAGGACATGAAAGAGAAATTATGTTGGAACACGTGAACCAAACAACTCAGTACGTTGTTCCCCAAATCATGTAACAAATTATTTTTATAATTATCTATTTCTAATAAACATGGCAGGTATGTTATCAAACTTTTAGAAAACAAAATTTGTGACTGGAGAGAGATTTTTCGTCAAATGATTATAACTAAGGGTATTTTAGTGTTACTACTGTAGAGAGAAATCGGAATTGAATAATAATAGATAATTAATTGTTACAGTGTGTCACGCGTTATTCAAACACCTATAAGACGTTAGGTTATTAGTGGTGAGTAGAGGACTATACATGTAAAACAAAAAAATTGCTTAGATTCTACCACTATATGAGGCCTACTTGTTTCTTTTGCTCTTCCAAGCAGAATTGATGAAAATAATATATTAGGCTTCTACGTGATCTCTTCTTCATTTAAATTCTCGTTTTGGTGAAGAAAAGAAATTTACAAATAACAAAATAACAGTCACTGTTCAGTCAGCTCTCTAAAATTATATGCATCTCTAAACAACGAGGCTACATGCACAGTAAACAGTTACGTTTTAGCCCTAGCACTTAATAACTGACAGTCTTTTCGTAATCGGTGTGCATTTGACAGAAAAATGAAAAACTAATACAGGATCAAGCAAGTGCAAAAATCAAGAGCTTTGGTAAAGTGTTGAACTGTGCAAACATTTTAAGTAGAGGTTACACTTCATTAATTCCTGAAATCATTCTGTAAACTATGTTAACTCAAGTACACTGGAGACTATCTTGTTTCTTCTTGTAAATATATTGTTTTATTCAATAATTATTTAGTTTTTTTTATGGTCGTTCCCACCTTTAGCTTGCAAAACTTTCAGTTCTTTAGCGTTCCATATACGTGATTCCGTTTTTTTTTGTATTGGAAAACGTTTCATGTTTGAAGAACACAAAACGATTTAATGAAATAATGTATACATTAAAGATTTTTCTTTTTTAACAAAGGTAGAATTGAAAAGAGAATCTGTGACGTAAAGGCCAAATGCATTATTTGATTGGCTGTACCCTCTGCTGTGTAATCTCGAATATTGAATTCGGCGAAATCTCATAACATTATTCACATACCTAAATTAATTTAGGTTAACTGTATAATGAAGTAACAGGGACTCAAAACCCAATAGATATATATTTTGTTATTATTCTTTATACTTTATGATGTAAGGCAAGGATTTTAATGACAATAATATTAAATTCAGTTGAGTGGTTTTCTTATACAAAAGTTAGCCCTCGGAGTTCAAAATAACAGAACAAAAGAACTCACCTCTCGTGCATGACGTGATACGATCTTAGAGATGTACATTTAACACTCCAGTCTAAGGCGCCTTGCTCGTTACAGATACTGATACTGAATCGCCCATAGTTGGCTCGGATCAGCTGGATTAAGTGTCCTTCTTTACAAGTTATCCTTAAATCTCTTCCTTCACAGGCGTAAACTGTTCTGTACTCCAGCCGCTCTACAAAAAGGATACAAGTGAAGAATATGAAGATACTGAAGAAGAGATATGTCTAAATCAAGCAAGAATACAAGTGAAGAATATGAAGATACTGAAGAAGAGCTATGTCTAAATCAAGCAAGGATACAAGTGAAGAATATGTAGATACTGAAGAAGAGACTATGTCTAAATCAAGCAAAGATACAAGTGAAGAATATGAAGATACTGAAGAAGAGCTATGTCTAAATCAAGCAAGGATACAAGTGAAGAATATGAAGATACTGAAGAAGAGATGTGTCTAAATCAAACAAGAATACAAGTGAAGAATATGAAGATACTGAAGAAGAGATGTGTCTAAATCAAGCAAGGATGCAAGTGAAGAATATGAAAATACTGAAGAAGAGATGTGTCTAAATCAAACAAGAATACAAGTGAAGAATATGAAGATACTGAAGAAGAGATATGTCTAAATCAAGCAAGGATGCAAGTGAAGAATATGTAGATACTGAAGAAGAGATGTGTCTAAATCAAACAAGGATGCAAGTGAAGAATGTGAATATACTGAAGAAGAGATATGTCTAAATCAAGCAAGGATGCAAGTGAAGAATGTGAATATACTGAAGAAGAGATATGTCTAAATCAAGCAAGGATATAAGCGAATAATATGAAGATACTGAAGAAGAGATGTGTCTAAATCAAGCAAGGATACAAGTGAAGAATATGAAGATACTGAAGAAGAGATGTGTCTAAATCAAGCTACAATGATGCATAAGTCTGTTAGTAGGCAATGTGTGGGTGATATTACACCACAGTAACATTGATTATACGACACCACTTTTACTGCCCCATTATGGGTTTCCACTACGACGAGTTCTCGTTTTGAGCGAAACGTCTCGTTGGCAGTGGTGACAAGTAAAGAAAGTATAACTGAAACGGTATTGAATATATTCCTCTTCATGAGCCAGTAAAGAGTAATTCAAATTAAATTAAAAACAGAAAGACCAAGGGAATAAATGCAACTATATTTAATCAAACGTTTCCAAATCTACAAAGTCCATCATCAGTAATCTGTAAAAATATATAGATTAAAGATCACACGAATTTATACACATGAGACCTGAAGTAAATCAAGAATTAACAACATGTTGGAAACAAAGAACCTTCTTTCTACTCTGTCGCTTTCATTAGTCGTCTGCGAATACACTTCAAGTGTGTGTAATGCCACCTATGCTTTTATTAGTCGTCTACGAATACACTTCAAGTGTGTGTAATGCCACCTATGCTTTTATTAGTCGTCTACGAATACACTTCAAGTGTGTGTAATGCCACTTATATTGATAAAACTTTACACCTGTGAACATACAGGTGTATCGAGCAGAACTGGTTAGAAACACCAACCACTCTATTTCTAATGATAATTTTATACTTATAACATCGGGTTCTTCCAACTATGAATCATTCATCAAAGAACATTTACTGGTACTGAGTGAACAATTAATGACGATGACCTTAGCGCCTTTGACTAACTGTATTTTGATTTTTTTCCAGCTACTCATACATACTGCAATTTCATTGATTCCATAAATTCTGTGAACATAAATTGTTATTATACAGTACTTTTTGTGATGTACTAAATACCCTTTCAATTTAAGGAACGTGATCTGTGTATCGTCTTCAAAATGTATATTTGTTTACAGATCGCTGATGACGAAATTTATAGATTCCGAAACGTATGATTAAAATGTTTGTCGCGGTACTTCTGTTTTCCATTAAACTCCGGTTTCCACCTAGTGGATCTATTATTGATCTTATACTTGTGTAATCACAAATATTACCTATTCTACAAGCTTCAAACATCCTTATGCGTTCTTACTAATAATGAGGGTTTCTGTATTCACAAACACGACCTTTTATGTGAACAGTACCAACGAAAACAGAAGTAATATGAATGTTAAGTAAACACGTGAACTGTATAGGGATGTATTCAAACGTATTATATAATCCTCAACCATTTTTTATATATTTTCTGGAAGGTCTTCTTTGTAATCTATGGTAATTTTGCAAGAACGAAACACCTCAAGGTGCAAAATTTTAAAACTGAGAATTCCAATTTGGTGAATGTCATCAGTGTAGTCAATATGTGGATAATGAACAAAATAGTTTGTTCTTGTAAAGGATCCACTAGGTGGTTACATAATGATACAGACTAATGGCGAATTTAGATATTTTCATGTGCATATATTACTGTGAATAGTTTACTAAAATCAATAAACCGTGTTTGTTTTTACATTCATGTTCAAAATGTGTGTTATTATATAAAATAGAATGTAATGACCTGTTCACATGTTCCTCGTGTTTCTACGTTATAATTATAAATAGCAATATAAAGCCAGCTCTGCTATGCACTTCACTGAGTACTAAATACTCTACTTACAGTTTCGTCGTTACACATTTGTTTATATTTTAAATGTTTGCTTGTTTTGGAGCTGTCTTTTGTCATACAACAGATTTTGAAAGCTCGTAGCAAATGTCACTAAAACATACTTTTCATATTTATCAGTTGAAATTTGGCAACATACCTCAAAATGCTAATACAAACACAAAACACAGCTTAAAATACAACAAATTTATATAGGCTCAGTGTTAAGTCTGAAGGCTTATAAAGCTAAAAACTGAGTTTAAATATCCGTTGTGGATACAGCACTGATAGCTTACAGTGCAACTTTGCGATTAACAACAAAATCTATTTATTAAAAGATACATACTTCTGCTCCAAGAAATTAAATATTCAAATTTCATTATAGCTTTGTTAACTTTTCACAATTATAATTTTAACAGTTATCAGTGCTGTATCCACAACAGATATTTAAACTCAGTTTTTAGCTTTATAAGCCTTCAGACTTAACACTGAGCCAATCAGTGCTGTATCCACAACGGATATTTAAACTCGGTTCTTTAGCTTTATAAGTCTTCAGACTTAACACTGAGCCACCAGGGAGGCTTGTAAATATAATACAACAAATGATGTCATATTATTAGATTCCTTTCATAAAAAAGTACAACCTCAATGTGATTGTCTTTGATACTTTTTGTTAGCCTTCTGGAACTAACAAAATTATAAATAAAAAAAAAACATGTTGTAACCATATATAATGTGAATTCGAGTAAAAATAAGATTTTTAATGTATGTCCTGATGTTACGTTTTCAATGAAAATTAGTTCAGTCTGACAGAAACTAGAACATTCAAGAAGAAACTCTTTGGACTAAAGACCAACTACAAACTTACAAAACGATGACTAAAATAGCAGGAAAATGAAAGAAGTAAATAATCCTACAGATCCAGGATTTTTACCCTAGAACTCCTGATTGTTTTGTGTTCGGAGTAAATGTCTGTGATATTTTAAAAGATATTTTTTTACTTGAAGGTAAAAAAATTAAATATATATATATACAATATAGTTGTTTGTTTCATATACAAAGAATATCTACGAGAGCAGTCCTTAATTTTGAGCTGATACACTAGAGGGAAGATAGCAACTCATGAGCACTCATTACCAACTCTAATCGAATAGTAGGTTTTGACTGTCGCTCTTATCACTCATCCACGGCCTCAGAGTGCGGAGCGCGTTTTTATGGACCTGGAACGCAAATCATGGACCCTCGGGTTTCACAGCCTGGTACGCTAGCCACCAAGTAACGCCCGGCCTTCTAAAGAAAATTTTATCATGGAATTATAAAAGCACACGACAAAGCTTTCTCAAAGAGACGCAAAATAATCTTTCTATTCGAGTACATTACTATGCTCTTTTTTCGGGTGGTGAATAACAGCGCACAACTTACTGAAGTTCGACTAAATAAGAATGATGTTGACGTGGAGTGTTCTTACTGACAGGAAGTCAACATTGTACAGCAAACTTAGAGCAGTAACAGTTGTGTTATTTTTGTCATGTATGTCATATTGCAGTACGTTGACGATGTTTCATATAACTTGTAGATAACTACGGCTGTTTCACACCTGTCACGGTATAAATGATGATTATTTTCTCTATATATGATTTTAATTGAATTCCATTATACAGCACAAAATTAAACGAGTAAGTCAAATCAAACGTTACTACAATATTATTTACGCAATTTCACTTCTCACTAAGATCACAGCTTTGTTAAACATTAGTTAAAACAGGTCTGAGGGAGTGTGTGTTACAGTGTCGCCATTTTCGAGCCAGTCCTTTCTAAGGTTCATTTACAGATTAATCTGAACTAGCAATACATATAAATATATCAAAATTTTAACTTATGGAAATTAATAGTTAAAAAAGCACTCCAATAAAAGGGTATAAAATACGTAAACTGACTAATCAAACATAGAAATTTCTTTAGCATCATCACTTTAAAAGTTGTTGTCTGAACTCAACATAACTGTCTTAGTCTTTAGGTATCGCCAAATTACCCAAAAAAACACGTAGCTGACGCTAAAATTTTTATAACGCCTTTTGCGTAGAAGTTTTATAGACTTTTTAATCTATTTACGTATGTGCATCCATCATATAACACAGGAGAAAATGTGTTGTAACCCAAGTTAAGAATTAATAATAATTGTAATAGAGAATTAACACTTTAGTCAGCTGCAAAGAACAGTTACAACAATTCACGAAAACCATTCTTCCATGCATGGACAACTTCATAAAATAATTTTCAAGGTGCTGTAAGGATTAAAGTCTCTATATTTTGCTAGTGACAGTCGGTGTTTCCTTTGCATATCTTATGGACTTTGATTAACGCTTAATTATACTTCCATGCGAGAAAAGATGTTACTCAACATTAAATAAACAGTTTTATATTTATATGATTGTTTAATGTTGAGTAACATCTTTACATTATACTCTCGTTATCAAACTTCTTCTCCTGTTATACCTGTGATGTCGTGTTTTTATATTTATACACAACATCACAGTAATAACAGGAGAAGAAGTTTGATACTCAACATTAAACAAACATTTTTATATTTATACACAACATCACAGTAATAACAGGAGAAAAAGTTTGATAACGAGAGTATAATGTAAAAGTTATCTATAGATCTCTATCATGTAATGATAACCGCACATATTATACATTTCTACTCAAATTTACTTTTAGTCAGCACTCTGTATACGAATGTGTTCCCATCTATCTATTAGTATAACCAAATTATGATAAACAAGCTTTCAACGTAAGCATTTATCCGTTATTTTCTGTTACCTAATTAAAGTGAATACCGTGAAGCCTACATTAGACTCTTTTTCTTGTTCTTTACTTTAATGTCTGGATAGACATTATGTACTGCTTAGTTTTCTTAGTTTTTAGGTAATGTATTGTTTCAAGCAGTAGCTTCAGGAGGCCCTTCCCTTAACTTGGCCGTTTAATTAACTGCTTTGACACATGAATGCCATTGGATCTTAAAAGGCGGCTTTGGTTTGAAAGGAATATGTAATCTGTTGAAAAATTAAATGTCTGTTTTGATATAACAAAAAAAGGAAACAAATTCATGAAAACGTACAAGACTAGGAAATAATACTGGTACTTTAATTATACTCATCTTGTTATCAGAGTGAGATAATTCCCCAATATCCAAATTACACACTTCCCTATGTATGATAAGCATTAGAGAAAAGTGAAAATCTGGAATTGTAACAAAATGGTGGAACAGGAACAAAATACAGAGCTTATTCGTATATGTTTTTAATTCGTTTATTAACAGATAGAACTTGGAAATACTCAGATTTCTGCACATCGCATAAAACTTTTATGAATCTTACTCAAACTTAAAAAAATGATAACTAAAATTTCTGGAAAACGACAGAAGTAAATACAGATCCAGGATTTCGCTCAATAGAGCACTTACGATTTTTCTAGTTCCAATGAAACTTCCGTGCTAGTTTTTAAAGGATATATTTTTATTAAAATGTGGAAAAAAAGAAATAATATATATATATATATATATACAATATATTGTAAATTTATTTACTTTTTAAAAGTCAATTACTTTTTGTTTTTTTTTTGTTTCGTTTTTTTCAGGGGGGGGGGCATTCGCACAAAGCTACACGACGATTACCTATGCTAGAAATCCCTAATTTGAGCTGATAGACTAGGGGGAAGGCAGCTAAGCAATTGAGATTATCGCCTACTCTTGTAATACTCTCATATTTCATAACTTACTGAAGTTAGGCTAAATAAGAATGATCTTGTAGTGGAGTGCTCCTAACGACAGGAATCTAACATTGAAGAGTGCACTTAACGCAATAACACTTGTTGAGTTACGTTTGTGTCATTTTTTGTTATATATGTATGTTATTTCAATACTCTCCATGTTACTTATTGATATTATTGGCTAATTCACGACTGCCATTGAAAATGAAAACGACTGTTTATTATGATTTTTATTTTGATTGGATTTCATTATATAGCATAAAATTAAACGAGTAAGTCAAATCAAACGTTACTACAATATTATTTAAGAAATTTCACTCTCACTAAGATCACAGCTTTGTCAAACATTAGTTAAAACAGGTCTGAAGGAGTGTGTGTTACAGTGTCGCCATTTTCGAGCTAGTCCTTTCTAAGGTTCATTTACAGATTAATCTGAACTACCAATACATATAAATATATCAAAATCTTAAGTTGCGCAAATTAATAGTTTAAAAAAGGAATTCAATGAAAAGATACAAATATGTAAACTGACTATTCAAACATATATATTTCTTTAGGATCACCACATCAAAAGGAACTAATTAAGTTGCTACTTGTACTCAACATAACTGTCCTAGTTCTGAAGACTTCTAAATAATCCATTGACACGTAACTAAAGCTAACACATTCTTCGCATAAGCTTTACAGACTTTTCATCATTATACGCACATACGTTACAATGTGCTGACTTACCTTTCTTTCTTTGTTTTTAGAGCAAAGCCATATTAGACTATCTGCTGTGTCTACCGGAGGACTCGAACCCCAAATTTTAGTGTTGTCCCACCGGGGGGACATACTGACTTAAGAATACATAGGCGGAAAATTGTTGTATTCCAGATTAAGAATTAACACTTGAGTCATTTGCAAGAAACATTTTTAAGAATGTGCGAAAACCATTCCTTCATGGCCAAGTTGCTGAAATACCTTACAAAGTGCTCAAAAGCTTAAAGTCTAAACTTATTTTGCTAATGACTATAGGTGCTCTCTTCACATAACTCATGGACTTTGTTTAATGCTTAATTAACTCCTTATACGTCATGCGAGGAAAGACGGTATTCAGTATTCACCTCACACTTTTTCATGTGCATATACAACGTCACAGATGTAACATACATGTATTTTGAAAATGAGAATATAACGTAAAAGTTATTTGCTAATTTCAGCTATTAGGCTTGTGTCATTTAATTATAACCACACATACCTCACGTTAAATTTCAAACTTTCCTTATGTCAGCCCTATAAATACTAATGTGTACCTATCTTATAAACAAATTATGATAGACAAGCTTTCAAAACAAACATTTCTTCATTATTTTCTGCTACCTAATTAAAGTGAATACTGTGAAGCCTACATCAGACTCTTTTTCTTGTTCTTTATTAAGATTTAACTCCTTAGTCTCTGGATAGACATCATGTACTGCTTAGTTTTCTTAGTTTTTAGTACATGTATTGTTTCAAGCAGTAGCTTCAGAAGACCCTTCCCTTAATCTGGTCGTTTAATTAACTGCTTTGACACATGAATGCCATTGGATCTTAAAAGGCGGCTTTGGTTTGAAAGGAATATGTAATCTGTTAAAAAATTAAATGTCGTTTTTTATATAACAAAAAAAATGGACACTACGTCATAATAACGTACAAGACAAGGAAATAATACTGGTACTTTAATTACACCCCAGATGAGTATAATGTTCATCAAAGTGAGATAATTCCCCAAGACCGAAATTACACACTTTCATATGTCTGATAAGCATTAGTGGAATGTGAAAATCTGAAACTGTAACAGATGCTCCAAGCGGAACAAAATAGAAAACTTACATGAAGCCTAGTCTTATTCTTTCAAATTGTTTTTGTCCAGGGTTACTGGCTAGGGATGGAACTCCTCCAAACCGGTATAACTCAGTGTCAAGAGGTAAGGCTTCACATTTATTCTATATTATAACTTCGTTAACTAGCATAGAGAACTTAGAAATACTCAGATTTCTATTCAGTGCATAGAACGTTTACGATTCTATTGAGATAAACGCTCACTTATGCTGTAAACAACGACAACAACAACAACAAAACCTCTGTACCCTTTTTTTAAGAATACATACAAAAAATGTTATGATATGAACGCCTTTCCAAAGCTAGTGCAACGTGATTATAATTAATCATACTTATTATAAGACATTAGTATTAAGCCTATTATATTGTTAACACTGCATTCTTTATTTACCACCTTAGATATTTTTCAAGAATTAGAAGAATGTATACTAATAGTATTCCAACTAATAGTATTCCAACCATACTATGTTCGCCATAACAAATACATGTTTACATAATAATAATAATACTTGTTGTTATAACAAATTGGTTGGTTGTTTGAAGTTAAGCACAAAGCTACACAATGGGCTATCTGTGCTCTGCCCACCACGGGTATCGAAACCCGGATTCTAGCGTTGTAAGTCCGCAGACAAATGGCGTATGTAAATAGTTTTCCGACCTCACTACGTTCGCCATAACTAACACATGTTCACACCATAACAATAGTTGTTATAACAAATATTTTATCTTATCTATTTTGGAATAAATACATAAATATTTTAATCAAACTAAGGTATCGCACAGATGTAAAGAAACAAATTTCGGGAAACAATCTATAGAGTAAGAACGATAAAATATTCCTTAAATAATCACTTGATTAAAAATAGAACCATCACTGAACGTAGACATTTATCATATAGCGATATCTTTTCTTTAGACGTTATATTCAACGTACCTGTCTTTATCTTCGGAAACATAAAAAAAGTAACATATTTCCTCTACATATGGTTCTCTTTGTGTGACGAGAATGAAAGATTTGTATATATAGATGTAAATATAAGTCTTTATTTTCAATGAGGTAGTTTCGAAGATACATTCGAAATTCCAAAAAATAAAAAAATAAAATCAGGTACACAGTTGAGCTCATCTATGTTTAGAAAAGTGCTATCTACGCCACTTCTTATTCCATCTCTAAACGTCGAGATAGGGTTCTTGTCACGTGCACGTGCTGTATGTCTTTTTCCCCAGTCAACACTGTGGAAGGAAGTAAGGAAGAAGAGGAGGATATATATATGTAGAAGAATGATGCCGCCAATTTTTCACGGTCCATATCTTTCAGCTTGTCTCACTCAGCACCAAGGCGGTACTAGTGCCTTTACTCGTTCATTAAAAACATGTCACAGTTGGCGAGGTAGGGCAGCTGTGACTATAAAAGAAAAAAAATGAACCAGCAAGCCGTTTTTATTCTTATTAACGTGCAAGGAGAAAGAGCAATCATCTATATCCATCTGTCTATCAGTGCCCCCCCCTCCGGTGATTCAGTGGTAAATTTGTGGACTTATTACGCTAGAATTTTGAATTCGATTCCCGAGGCCGACACGGCCCACTTCGTACATTCGTTTTTATCAATGTGGTAGATCGTGGGAACCATCAGGGGAAACTAGTTATTTCTACCCAGTGCTCTGTAGATGTGTTTCTAATTACAAGTAGGTAACAAGGAAAAATTCACGTCATATATTGGGTATAGGGTGGTATATCAGGTGTTATAACACAACTATTATTATAAAAGAACGTTATACTAGAAAAATAAACATCAAGGTTATTTGCTCTTTGCGTTAACACTAAGCAGTACAGTCATTATGACCAATGTTGACTGATGCTCAGTCAACCATATATACCATCTGATCAAACGTACGAAAACCAATAATAACTGTTTATCTATCTATGCTTATTATTGTCTACTCCAATACAAAGCCAACTACCAGGTGTTTTACTCCATTCTTAAGTCGTTGCTGTATTAATTAAGCAAGCTTGCCATAAAAACAAAGCGTTGCTACATAAATTCAGCCATAAGAATAACAGTGTTGTTATTGTTGTTGTTATCTGGATGTGCTAGTTGTGAGCGAAGTAGCTTCGACCTGATACAATGGTATTGGCAAAAAGTTCCATAAAATGTTTTGAGAGGTTTGTCCAATAATAATTTCAATGCATTTATGAAACTGTTTTGATAATTATTGTACAATATAATAATTCCACGGTAATCTGATTATGAGAGTGGATTGGCAGATGACAAGATTGGTAAATAGATATTTCTTTGACAATTTCATATACAATTTTGCAGCAATATTCACGAAAAGTTTTTTTTTTATATCGTTTCATAAGCTATAATATAGCAATTACTCGGACTGATGTTGTAAATTGAACTACAGAGATAGTAATAAGTTCGTGTAAAATACTTAAGTTATGTTGGCAAAAAGACAGGTGTTTGTTTCTCGAGAATACTGCTTTCTTTAAAAGTTCATGGTCATCATCCAATTAACATGCCACAGGGCTAAGTATAGGAATAACTCAACTAACCCAATCCCTTCCCTGTTCTCCCTTAGGCATAATAAACCTGTCATCGCCAGGCAATTAAAACAAGGATTCAGCATGTTAAATTATCATAGGTAAATGATACACGTGAAAGCCGCTCTGATACCAAGATAATTTATTAATGGCTGGTTAACGTTGTAATGTCCCAGTGCATATATGTATTCCTGGTTAGATCGAGGTGATTAAAAGGAAATCAGTGTATTATATTATAACGCATACATCATACTAATATTTCAACATTTAAAAGCCAAGTATTTGAAAGACACTTCAAATGTTGCATGTTATGAAATCAATTATTTGTATATCTATTTCGACTCAATCCATAGTCTAAAATCAATCCCCCTTTTTTTTCTAAATTCTAAAAATTCTTTCTGAGATAGACAGATAGGGTTATTTTATCTTTAAAGAATGTTTATGAGGACTGACAAACCAAAATAAACTTAGCTTTTAAACCAAAAAGATCGTCGGAATGTTTAAAAAAATGAAAGCGAAATTTTTGGTTTGAGAGTGTTTTTGAAATAAAATCCACTGTAGTAAATACTGTCAGACTTGATTATCACGCCGTCTACTGGTTACCGCGTCTGGCTGCGGACTATGGGTTTGAGGACCGAGACGTGAAGCCTGAACACTTTCAGCTGTGGGCACGTTATAAAAGTGACAGTCAGTCTCGTTATTTGATTCAAAGTATCTGACAAAAACCTTTCATACAGCGCGTGCTGTTAACTAGCTGCATTCTCTCTGATCAGTCGTTCAAAATAAGGGATGGATATACCTGGCCCCGAAGAGGAAGGGGGGAGGGTCTCTAACCTGGCAATTTAGTTCACGTGCGCACGTGATGTTGTTCAAGCTGGAAATTCCAATTACGTTTTCTTCATTTTTTAGTTTTAAAGGATACAAACTTGTTTTGCTCATCAAATGTTTATAATATATAGCAAAAATATCGAAGTATACTATTAGACGTGGTTAAACATGGTGGTCGAAACACCTGTATTATATTTCTCAGGTAATTTATAGTTTGTTGTTATCTCAATCTTTTATCCTGAGCTAGAAATAATTAAAATGCTCACTTTCTTCATTTCTGCAATATTAACAAATGACACGGACAGGCGCCAGGTTCTCAAGTATAATTCGATATACAATAATAACTGTTTAGGCCATTTTACGTCCTGTAGATTCCGAAATATCGCTTTGTTCTAGAGTTAGGCCTAATGTGTTTTGCTTACACATTCTGAAATATATTTGTGTCTTTTTTTTTTCTAACTAACAGCAAGTAGAGTTTCAATTACGGCCAAAAATATCTGGTTCACCCGGAGATCGTGAAAAGCCACAACACCAGACATACGTGGATTGGGCATTGTGGTCAGCAAAAAAAAAGAAAAAAAAGGTAGACCAGGTTCGAAAATAGTTAATTATGTTTGTCATAAATATAAAGAAGTAACTACCTATTGACAAGTTTAGAGTATGTGCATATAACTGCTTGTGAATATACATTATTCGCTACATATCCTTGCTCACGTCAATACTATTATTTTAACTCTGATTCACATGGCGATGTTGGCAAAATCCAAGTTCATAATTCGATTGACTAGTTTTATGAACGTCCTGAATTTGACGGCTTTATAATTTTCTCGTACACGAAACATGCTGATGGCATAAGACTCTGAATACGAATGACCAACAAGTGAGCAAATCATGTTGGGAAAAGACAAGCGAGTAGACGAAGCTCATCGATACAAGCTTCATCGCGGTCAGCTGTCTTCGGAATTAAGAGAAAACAAGTACTTGTTGGGAGGAGCTAGCCACTAAACCAGACCAGTTTACTGTACCGGTAGACCGAGTCTAAGTAGGAAAATGAACAGAAATGTGCCCTTTTAGATTTCTGGGGAAGGCCCCGTGAAAATAATTCTTCTTAGAACTTAATAAGGCAACACGAGAGGCAGCATGTAAGTACTGACGTTAGCCTTTCTAACATAAAATTGCGATATGTCTGCGGACTTTCAACGGTAGAAACCGGATTTCGACACCCATGGTGGGCAGAGTACAGATAGCCCATTGTGTAGCTTTGTGCTTAACTTCAAACAAACAAACAATCTAACATAAGATTGTGAACGTAATAATGAAACATAACTTTTACCCTTGGTAATCTGTTCAAATTGTTTAGACGTAAAACAATTTTACAGTATTAACTGAATTCCAGTTCATAGTTTGTTTGTTTGTTTGTAATTAAGCATAAAGGTACACAATGGGCTATCTGTGCTCTGCCCACCACGGGTATCGAAACCCAGATTCTAGCGTTACAAGTCCGCAGACATACCACTGTGCCACTGTGGGGGGGGGGGGGCTGGTTCATAGTCACGTCCCTGTGCCTCAAAAACGCACTCCGCACTCTATGGCCGTTTCTATAGCAACGGGACGCGAATAACTAATATTTGGATTCATAATCAGGGCACGCTTATCACTAGGCCACGACTAGCCCATTTGTAAGTGAAGTTGCAACTTTGAGAAAGTATAGTAAGTAACTTTCCAATATTAAGATTTTACACCAAATTTCTAAAAAGAAAGAAAAAACATACGACAGGAATAATCTAACCCTGGAATCAACCTTAGTGTCTGAAAAAGAAAGACGTTGTTCACTATGAAAATCATTTCAAAAACGTGTTCAATATATGTCCTTCCTAGTTATTTTACCAATTATAATTTTAGAAGACACAAACTTCAGGCATCAAAAAAGGTTTCTCGACCCTAATGACCACCGACTTTTTTTTGTAATTTTAATCAACCTAACGTGGGCTAAATGTTCAAGTTATAAAATCCCAAAGATTCTGATATAGCTGCCCTAATTCTCAACTACTAACCAGGGGGAAAGCAGTCAATACGCAACATCGCCGCCACAAAGATTTGTCCGGTTCTTTAAACCAAACAACACGCCCACAGTTGAAAGTATGAAGTGTATTCAGAAGCATCATGTCTCAAACCCTGGACCGATAAATCCGTAACCCAACATGATATCCACTAATTCACGCTCGAGCGTTTAAATTTGGTTTGTCCCTATGTTAGCAGTGAAAGACTAGAGGGAAGGCAGCTAGTCATCACCACCCACCGCCAACTCTTGGGCTACTCTGTTACCGACGAATAGTGGGATTGACCCTCACATTATAACGTCCCCACGGCTGAAAGAGCGAGTCTGTTTGGTGGGACAAGGATTCGAACCTGCGACCCTCAGATTGCGAGTTAAGCAACCTAACCACCTGGTGTTTATAATTTGATTAGAAAGAAACATACACATAGGGTGGCATTCCTTGCTGTACAACAAAAAGAAATTGTTATTTTTTATCAAAATTTTAATCCAATGTGTTGAATAAATTTCGATAAAGTTCGTGTCACGTATTTTTATTAACAGTGATATTACTTCTGAATATAAAAATGATTCTAGGATAATAAAACTTCAATATTAATAAAACCCACATAGCCTCGATGCTATATATTCGTACTGCTTAGGGTACAACAAGTCAAGGTGGAAATATGCTTAATGGTTAGTATATAAAAAAAAAGAAATAATGAGGCACATTCATCAAAATCATGCCCGTATTTAGGCAAGTTTTTCATTTGTAAGCCTCATTAGGCAGATGTCTTAGATGGTAGATGGGCTCCCCCCGTGTCGCCGACTTTTTACCTGTCTTTTGCCTGATTTTCAGCAGGGGGTGCCTTACGGAGATTGAGTTGAACAATTATTTCGTCCTGTACTTTAACAAAGACCAAATTTTGCTACTTGCTGATGTATTTTAAATGTCAGTTCTCTGTGCACACCCCTAAATATTAGACGGCTTTAATAAATCTCAAATGCAGAGGCCTCCGCTGATTCACAGTGCCCCCTGGCGACACATTCCCCGTCGTAGCTCTACCTCATTCATCAAGGCGACTAGAAGGTCGACCCTGTTCCTTTACATGCCGTGATCACCCAGCCAATATTCTAACGTTGCCGCTCCTCGCCCTCTGCAATAAACTCCCATCCCAATAGGGAGTGGAACCCCCTGTGGCCACCCGCCCCTTCAGACGGCCCTGATGAGACTTCTAACGTCTAATATTCTCATCTAGGGTCTTTTCGTTGATAGCCTGCTGCTGCTATATATATATATATATATATACCCTGTGACCAACCAACACAGAAATAAGTATTACTGGATTATTTACATTTGTTAAGCATTACATTTTCATGCAACGTAGATCAAGTAAAATGAAGGTTCCTAATAGTTAATACCGAAAGTTGTTTTGAAAATAAGTGACTTCATTTAGTGGAGGTGTATTGAGTGTTTCCACATAAACTGCGTTGCTCTTATATGTCACCACGTAATATAGAAATGTTACACATGGTCTATTACTTACCTGCACGTTACCTGTTTACTGTTTCATACATCATTGTCCTACGAGGAAAAAACAGTGTTCTCTTCTCTTTAGACATACATACATTTAGTGACATTCTATTACGTTCTTCAAATAATTCTTAAAATTCTTAACACAACCAGTGAAATAATAAATGGATTTCGTGTAAATTAAATCTAAAAATGCACTTGATGTACTTTAGGAGTTTAACTTTTTTATTTATTAAAAAACACACACACATTTAACAATACTCTATACTCAGCAAGAAATATATCGAGTGCGTGGAAGAGAATTCCCGTCCGTGGATTCATTACTGAATCTACACACAGAGAGGTCTAGAATATAATATTTATTAATGCACTTGTCACAAAGAAAAACGTATCCTAACCCAGGTAATGTTTTCTTTTCATCATATACTAAATATTCTTGGAAATGCATATAAAGTATGTACTTGGTTGCGTGTTGATTAAAAACAGATATAATTGATAGGAATATGCACGCTAAGTCCTATACATGTGAGTGTTTGTGAATGCGTGTGTTCGAGAGTGATTTTCATAGTAATTTTGTCCTACTCCATTTGTGTGTCATGCATAAACATTATTACACTCTGTAATAACCTTCATATGATGGTCTATAAGAACTATTTTATGAAGATAACTCCGCCCAAGTTCAAGCACTTATTATACATACATAACGGTTACAGATACGGATGTTCACTACTGGTTATAGAACATCAGTCATTAAACTGTTCTGCTGCTTTGTGTGACTGTTGACTGTTAACATGTGGGCTTTATTGCTTAACACTATACGTCATGAAATTTCATTCATTTTTTTAATACCCTCCCTTTTCATCAGAAAAATGGTAATTGGTGTACGGTGAAATCCTCCTCGCCCACCATTATTATTTTATGTTCTTCTTTGTGAATTAAAATAAAACTTAATTAAGAAAGGTCTTTTGAAAAAAAAAGCCCTGATGTTTTTAAACTAATTATTTATTGAAATTTTGCTTACAGACCACTAAAACTAAAAGACAGATAAAGTTAATTAAAAGACTGAAAAAAAAATGTGAAAAAACCTTGAGTTCAGCTTAATGAGTTGAAAGCTTAACTGCATTAAAACACATAATTCGGCCTAATTGTTAAGTACACCAACTCCAGTCTTCCTCGTTCATAAACTTCCTCTCTACTATGAAGGCTCACCCCTCAGGTGAACGTCTGACTATCAAGATGTAAAGTAACAACTAAATATTAAAATATGGTAGGGCCCACATGGCCAGGTGGTTAGGGCGTTGTATTCGCGATCTGAGGGTCGCGGGTTCGAATCCCCGTCACACCAAACACGCTCGCCCTTTCAGCCGTGTGATGGTCAATCATACTATTCGTTGGTAAAATAATAGCCCAAGAGTTGGTGGTTCCCTCTAGTCTTACACTGCTAAATTAGGGATGGGTAGCGCAGATAACCCTCGTGCAGCTTTGCGCGAAATTAAAAAAACAAAAATATAGTAATATTATTCTATAAGTTTGACTCTAATCTGAACGCGTGAACTTCCAGATTAGTTAAAATATATATAGCATTAAAAATCTTCATCTTAGCATCTTCAAATTAGAAGCATTTCTAAAACGTAGAGTTGACGTTTTTAGAAATAAACAAACCACGTGCCTATCTCCAGTGGCTACAAAAAGGTCCCTTATATTATGTTTATTCGTTTGTATGTAATTAAGCACAAAGCTACACAGTGGGCTAACTGTGCTCACCACGGGTATTGAAACCCGGTTTCTAGCGTCATAAGTCCCTATACAGACAACTAATTATTAGCTTGTTAGGCTACAAAGTGGCATACAACATCGTATATAGACAACTAATTATTAGCTTGTTAGGTTACAAAGTGGCATACAACATCGTATATAGACAACTAATTATTAGCTTGTTAGGCTACAAAGTGGCATACAACATCGTATATAGACAACTAATTATTAGCTTGTTAGGCTACAAAGCGGTATAGAAATCGTATATAGACAACTAATTATTAGCTTGTTAGGCTACAAAGTGGCATACAACATCGTATATAGACAACTAATTATTAGCTTGTTAGGCTACAAAGTGGCATACAACATCGTATATAGACAACTAATTATTAGCTTGTTAGGTTACAAAGTGGCATACAACATCGTATATAGACAACTAATTATTAGCTTGTTAGGCTACAAAGTGGCATACAACATCGTATATAGACAACTAATTATTAGCTTGTTAGGCTACAAAGTGGCATACAACATCGTACATAGACAACTAATTATTAACTTGTTAGGCTACAAAGTGGCATACAACATCGTATATAGAA
>NW_013665678.1:234450-247773 GCF_000517525.1 Limulus polyphemus
TTGTTAGGCTACAAAGTAGTATACAACATCGTATATAGACAACTAATTATTAACTTGTTAGGCTACAAAGTGGCATACAACATCGTATATAGACAACTAATTATTAGCTTGTCAGGCTACAAAGTGGTGTACAACATCGTTTAAAGACAACTAATTATTTTAACACCCTTTTATTTCTATAATAGCCCAGTACATCTTCTCTTTAAGTTATAAGTTCAATCAACTCACTTTCATTGTAAGTCATTTCTAAAATGGAGTTTCTTTAAAGCATAGAATGCTTAGTGTGACTGTTACTTATGAGCTGATCGTTATAATGGATCAGGTAGGAGTAAAAAATTAACACAAATTTTAGAATAATAATCGTAAGCATATACACAAACGACTGAAAATTGAGACTGTACGTTTTCAATGATAATTTCTTGTGTGCATCACGCACAGTTTACATTCACTGACTATTAGAGAAACAAGGGAGAACAAGGCCTATAACTTGTTTATTGAAAAACGACTCTGCAACAAGAGGTTAGGCCTGCAAAACACGATTTGAAACCAATCTAGCAACCGAACAGAAAAAATAAATTTGACAAATGTTTGGTTGGTGTATTTCTCGCAAAGCTATACGAGGGTTTCCTACGTAGACGAAAAGGAAGGCAGCTACTCAACACTAACTATCGTCATCGTCAGCTCTTGGGCTGTTCTCTTCAGTTCGAATAGTGGGATTTGACCATCACTTTTATAACGCACACACGACCCTAAATTGCGGGCTATGATTTTTTTTACGGTTACGGAACTCTAACCACGGCCACTTGTAGCTACGTCAGAGTAATTGTGTATAGATAAATAAGTACACGTGTAAATAACTACCCGTCATTTTCGTTCATGATATATACATATATATGTAACACAAATAATTAAATAAGCATATTACACTGTATCTAGTATATTTTCATCGGTGGATCCTCGCCAGGTGGCTAGGGTGCTCAACTCGCAATCTGTGGGTTCGAATCCCCGTCACACCAAACATGCTCGCCCTTTCAGCTGTGGGAGCGTTATAATGTGACGGTCAATCCCATTATTCGTTGGTAAAAGAGTAGTCCAAGAGTTAGCGGTGGGTGGTGATGACTAGCTGCTTTCCCTCTAGTCTTACACTGCTAAATTAGGGACGGCTCGCGCAGATAGCCCTCGTGTAGCTTTGCGCGAAATTCATAACAAACCAGCGAATCCCAAACATCTTGGACAGCAGGGGTCGCATAATCAGATATGAAACTTTTGCATACAGATTTTTAATTTAGTTCAATCCTAATATTCCACACTCGTTTTTGTGGTATGGCTTTTGAGTGCTATATGCACAAATAATTATATGATACAATGGAAAATATTTTTTATTTCATTAGTTACACAAAAACACAATTAAATCATTCTGCTTAATTAAAAATTTCAAAATATTTACGGGTCAATTTTACGCTGACCGAGATTTGTGAACCACCGATTTTCAGAGATATGTGATTTCCTTTTTCTTTCTTTTTTCTAATGAGGTTAATTGTCCAGCTTTTCAAAAAGAAAAATGAAACATTCATTACTCGCTATAGAAATAAACTTTATAGTAAGAATGGAAAAACTTTCCTCTATTGAAGAACGAAGCAAATGTTAGCAGAAGATTCTTCTGCTTTGTAAACTATTATCTCTACACTATGGAAAAGATGAGTCACTACACGTCGAGAAGATCTGTCTTCCAATAAATTGCGGCCTGATCTCGTGCGTGAATGCTTTAATGTTTCAATTCCGAATTTGATTTTTTCAACTGTGTCATACACACACAAAAAAAAAGATCTCATCTAGTGTGCCGCAAAGGCAGTTATTTTTGTCCTTATTCCAATAACATAAGTACGTCCTGCGGGTATTTTTGGTTTCCTTTATTCAATCTGTTAATGACTAATTTGATAGAGACCGAGACATTCTTCTAGGACCTATGGCATCACACAAAAGTCTTCCGACACCCTCGAGCCTCTCGTGCTTGGAACTATCCATTTCCAACCTTGTTTGACCTTCAATGTTATAATACAAGTGCTTGTCATCCAGAAAAGAACAGCGTGCGCACAGCCAAGCTACTCAACGTAAATTGTTCGTATCTACCTACCTACACGGCCACTTGTTTCACAGTCGGAACATTAACCACCATTATTATCTAAACTTTACCTTCTATTACATCTCAAAAGCGCGCGTTTATCGATTCTACATTGAAACGAATAGCCCTATCTTATCAACTAAAACACTACCTAACGTATGTGCTAGAATATACTACGAAATACATTAATATATTTCATAGTTTGAGAAAATATAAACGAAAGAATATTTGGTTCAAAATAATTTCCTTACACAAAATTTTATTTTCTTAACCTTGTTCAAGATATCATAATTATTACCTTATAACTGTTATAAATACATAACTTGGGCCAAAGATGGTGATTAAAAGCATCTGATTAAGCAGTTTTGGTGAATAAATTATCGTATTGCCTCTAATTAACGCCCTCTCTCTAAATGTCGCCCCCGGTATTTTTATGAAGCTTACCTTGTGTGACAGCAATAGTAATCCAACATATAATCCACTTTTATTACCGTAATTTTGATTTGAAAAAAAAAGAAGAAAAACAAACAAACATACACACACTTATTAGCATTAAAATCAACAAATCACATGTGAAAAATAGAATCCGGAACTACACAAATACTATAATTAGCGCCCCCTTTGCAGTTTGCAACGCTCCCGGAGGTGCTAATTAGGGGCAATACTGAAACTTCAGTGGTTAAAATCGTCTAAAGCGTCAAAGTCTAAATCAAGATGTGATGCAATCATAAGAAATGAATTACAGAAAATGAAGAGTTGAATGAGAAAATAGCATTTACTTCGAGATTCAGTTTCGAATTTTTTAAAATGTTTTTTCTAGTTTTATTGAAGAAAAAGTTTACTTTTTCTCATAAGGTTCAAATTCAAGGTACAAATTACTTTTCATACATGACCTGTTCCATACTTAAATAAGCATAGACACAATAATATGATTACATATATATATTATAAATCGACTTTCGATACCCATGATGGGCATAACGCAGAAAGCCCATTGTCTAGCTCTGTGCTTAACAATAAACAAAAACATTAAATTCACCACTTCCTTCTAAGTGTTCTATGGCATCTCAGTGGTAACCTTGGGAACTTATAATGCTAGCATTCGGGGTTCAATGCCCGGAGCGGACATGGCATAGATGGTTCATTGTACAGTTTTGCGGTAAAACAGTCAAAGTTTCAGCCTTGCGTTTCATATATCTTTCAGTTGACAAATGGAATTCAGTAAATACTTTTTAACTAACAAATTATTCATTACACCTGTTAAATAGAATATGTTCTAAAGCTTCTTTGTGCCACATATTATATGTGTAAGTTAAAGCCTTTGCCGATCGCTGGCCAATTCAACATTATTCGTCTTTTTATCTAACATTCAACTCCTCTCCTGTAAAAATTAAAAAAAAAAGAAATGTGACGGGCTGTACACACAGTCGTTATATCAAATAAAAAAGTTCACTTAAATTGTAATCGGCCTCTAGTGACAGGAAGAAAAATAGTGGATGGATAGGTAGATAAAAGTAGCACTAAGAAAGAAAAAAAAAAGCTTCCACTTTATTTTCTGAAACCGGATCAGAAATCCTCCTACCACAGTTAGGCACCGCCTCATCTCATTGCCTAAGGGATTATTTTCTTCTAAACCACTTCTTTAAAGTTATTGGGGTGATTCCGGAGATGTATAGCATGAAGAGAAGTAGTCAGAAAGTGCACGTTTCAAGGCTGTGCCATTTGCTTTTTACCCTCCCGAACGTTTCAGATTGTTAGTCAGAGTTGACATACGTTAAGGAGATCATTTTATAGGTGGTTCGTTTTCATGATTACCCAACCTTACACTTCCAGGAGCAGAAAACATTTGACAAAAAGGATAAACGTATAAAAATAACTAAGGTGTCGTCACTGTGTGATTTAGCTTCTGAGGCAGAAATAAAACGAACGGCATGTGAAATGCTCCCACTTTTCAAATTATTTCATGCATTACACACTATTCTTATATGACTTTTATCTGTAAACCAAAAACAATCTGAAGATCAAACTAGGAAATTTATTTCAGTAAAAAACAAAGAAAAAACTAAATCATAAAATTACCATAGTGAAAAATATGACTTATTTATTACAAGAAGGAGACAAGGTTGATAGAATAATATTTATTATTACTTTTCTTTAATAAATATTTTTTAAATCAGATTTGCAATTAAAATATGACGATGCTTTTTTTTGTTTGTTTTGTCGTTTGATGGTTTGATACACAATAACTGTGTTTGTTTTTTTGGAAAGTTCATTTAAAAGTCTTTCTATCTTTAAATTAATCAGCAAAAACTTAAGAAATGCTAACCCTAGATCGGTTGATTTTACAGAGATATGTATGATCTATAAGATGTAACTGATTTGGTTTGCTTATAAACAAAATAATTCAAGTAAATGCACCTGTCTTTAAGATGTTCAGTCAAGGCAATCATATCCTCGAATTATTTACGTATATATATGATCTAACAAACCCTATGCAAGAAGCAAATATTTAATACTTATACACTTCATTAACTTGTGATTATAATTACTAAGGCTCAATCTCACTTTGTAATAATGATGTCGTAGGTCTCGTGCTGCCCTTGGAACTAGTTCCTTTATTGTCGACCTTACTCATTCTGTTAGCCATTATTTTGTATTACTTACTGCTTGACAGTGCAGTTTTCATTGTAACAAGTTTCTGAAAAGGATGGAAAAGTCAATGTTAGATCATATAACTTTGGAAACCTTTCACAGACCATTCACTATACTTGAACATCGGTTTTCCATGACTACATTTCAACAGACCAAAAGCATTGGAACTGTACTGAGAAACTTGACCGGTTATGGATTTGAATTGCTGTGATTCCAGTTTAGTGGGCCAACATACTCATGAAAAAAAAAAGGGAGTACTTTTCACAAAAAGACTGGTAGCTTGTGGACATTTCGCTCATGAGTCATCTTAAATTCAAACGTTTCCTTATCACTTTGTTAAAAGTTGACCAGGAGGGTTTTGTTTTCGAAAGGAAAGGCGTTGCTCCAGATGGCTTGGGGGTGTAGTTTCGAAGCGGAAAGCCATTGCTATTTTAAACGTTTTGCGAGTTTCTCTGCAAACATGAAGAACATTGAAGTGTCCCCTCTTTGAAATGTTGCACCCTTTGGCCCTATATCGTTTAACAATCTTGCTACATGAATAACATACTTCCTCGGAACGGGCTGTGATATAATCTTACAGCTATAAGTCAACCCTGGTGGCGTAGCTCTATCGAATGGCTGGGAATTCGCAGTGAACTAAATATATCGGTGCTAAACATGTCGCCTGTGGCGGCAAGGCTCGCATCTATAGTGACACACCACTGCATTGATACACGCTTATGTTCTTCTAAACTTCGAGTGAGTCTTTTCGTTCCGTTTTTCTTTATAATACTGCCAGTTATTTCTGAAAATTGAATCGTTTAATTATCATATCTATCTGTAACTATTCGATATAAGGCATATTATTTGGGAAAATATACTACGGCCGTACTGCAGTTCGTTGATCAAGTTTTCAAGTGCAAACACTCGATAGAAACAAAATATCGCCCTTTCGTAAATGTTATTGATGTAGGAAAGAAAAAAAAGAGTGCGTTTAATAACAACTCTCTACCATGACAGTACATTGGTTTTCGAGATTGAGCTGAGCTTCTATAAAAGGCAGACTGATGTTGTTAAAATGTTGTTAACAAGAAAACAGCATTTTTTTTTTTTACCGAGACCGTCAAAATCCCGGCTTTTGTATAGATTCGGTCACTTCTGCTGGTTTAGCGACACCAAATGCGTCGACAGAAAACACGTCAAGAGTTGTTATCTGGGAAGTTTTTTTCATATTGTATCTCTCCTTGTTTGAGGCTTATTCCATCGAGTTTAACACCAGACGACGACTCTTTGATAAATAATAAATAGTTGGACTTATTGTATTTATATATTCTCCTTTGTGCGTGTTTGTCTCCCCGACAACGAATACGAAGTTATAAAAGTAAGAAATACATTGTTTATTACACATTAAGAATAAATAGTGTTATAACGCCTAACAAATATTTAGTTCGAAATGGTTTAAAAAAGAAAGACATTTTAAATTATTCTCTTGAAATAATTTATCTTAGAAATGCAGCTGAAAACACTTCGAAAACATCTTTAGCAACGTTGTATAGCAACAATTAAATGGACGTATCGTCTTGTAGTATAGCACCTAAAACGTTTAGCATAATTTATCGTTTTGTAGTGCAGCACCTAAAACGTTTAGCATAATGTATCGTCTTGTTGTATAGTACCTAAAACGTTTAGCATAATGTATCGTCTTGTAGTATAGCACCTAAAACGTTTAGCATAATTTATCGTCTTGTTGTATAGCGCCTAAAACGTTTAGCATAATTTATCGTTTTGTAGTATAGTACCTAAAACGTTTAGCATAATTTATCGTCTTGTAGTATAGTACCTAAAACATTTAGCGTAACGTATTATTGTAGTGCAGTACCTTAAAACGTTTAGCATAATGTATCGTCTTGTAGTATAGCACCTAAAACGTTTAGCATAATTTATCGTTTTGTAGTATAGTACCTAAAACGTTTAGCATAATGCATCGTCTTGTAGTATAGCACCTAAAACGTTTAGCATAATGTATCGTCTTGTTGTATAGCACCTAAAACATTTAGCATAATGTATCGTCTTGTAGTGTATCACCTAAAACGTTTAGCATAATGTATCGTCTTGTTGTATAGTACCTAAAACATTTAGCATAATTTATCGTTTTGTAGTATAGTACCTAAAACGTTTAGCATAATGTATCGTCTTGTAGTATAGCACCTAAAACGTTTAGCATAATGTATCGTCTTGTTGTATAGTACCTAAAACGTTTAGCATAATGTATCGTCTTGTAGTACAGCACCTAAAACGTTTAGCATAATTTATCGTCTTGTTGTATAGTACCTAAAACGTTTAGCATAATGTATCGTCTTGTAGTATAGCACCTAAAACGTTTAGCATAATGTATCGTCTTGTAGTATAGCACCTAAAACGTTTAGCATAATTTATCGTCTTGTAGTATAGCACCTAAAACGTTTAGCATAATGTATCGTCTTGTAGTAAAGCACCTAAAACGTTTAGCATAATGTATCGTCTTGTTGTATAGTACCTAAAACGTTTAGCATAATGTATCGTCTTGTAGTATAGCACCTAAAACGTTTAGCATAATGTATAGTCTTGTGGTATAGTACCTAAAACGTTTAGCATAATTTATCGTCTTGTAGTATAGTACCTAAAACATTTAGCGTAACGTATTATTGTAGTGCAGTACCTTAAAACGTTTGAAATAACTTACCACTGTAATACAGTACCTAAAAACATTTTAAATAACTTATCGTTGTAATGTAGTACCTAAACATTTTACATAATTTTTCGTTGTAGTGTAGTACCGTAAAACGTTTAGCGTAACTTACTGTCCTAATTTAATACAAGAAAACGTTTTGCACAATTTACTGTCATAACTTACTGCCCAAAAAACGTTTAACATAATTTATTATTACAGTTATAGTATCTAAACACCCTATCCATTATTTTCCTATGTGGCAATAAGATTTGCTTCCAAGTACTTTGTTTAAGAAATTTGGTTTAAGAATCATTTGTAGAACACATCTACGATTTCATAATACCGCCGCCTACGGTTTGGCAGCGGAATTAAATCAATATATAACGCACACCTAAAGAAACTCCTCTCTCTCTTCAGTAAACAAGATATGCCGCACGACCCGTCAGTAACAGCGTAGAAAATCGTGACTGCTATTCTCTCCTATTGAAACACTTTGCAAGAAAAAATATGAAGAACAAAATAACTTATCACAGGGGAAAGGGAGGGAAAAATCTGTAGCAACATGACACAATCGCTAACCCTTATATAATCTACTAAGCTATATTCTTGCGAATTTCAGTGAAATGACATGAAATATATATATATGCTGTAAAACAGTCCGAATTTCAGTGAAATGACATGAATATATATATATGCTGTGAAACAATCCGTCTCTAGACCTTTATTTTTAAATGTATTTTAGTAGCGCATAATTATTGGTAATAAAAAGCATTAAAAAAATAAACAATATGTTTGCCAAATAAACCAGTTAAAATGATACTTGCTAAATAATTATCACAAGGTTGGTTTACTTCTTAAAAGTGTTATCTTACCTCCACGTCTAGTCGCCGCTCCCATCAGTAACTCTGCAATCACAAACAATATTGTCCACTGTCTTCGGTGATAAGCGGTCATCTTGATCAGTCCAGTTATACTTTTATTATTCTTCCACAAAATGGTGTGCTGAGAGATGAAAGAAATAATTAGGAACTCACTGGTATCTCTTCTAAAAATATTGTTAATTGGATGTTACTAACTTCTTCTATTTCAAGACATATTAATTCTATTTAGCGTTACATTGAGACATTCCTTAAGCTTTAATATTTACATTGTTTACTTAAGAAAACAGTAGAATATGTAAATTTTGTTTGTAAATTCTTTCTAAACAAACCCTACTTGGTGATTATTCCATAGGAATGTATATTACAGCTAGATTATAAATAACATATATATTTCAACATTTTAGTAACTGCACAAAAGTTTTTCTTCTGAGTGTAAATAAAGAAATAACGCATGCGTTGCTATTACACGTGCTACTGTTCTTAGACGTTTTACATACTAGTTAATTAGCTGAACTTTTAATGCTAACTCTATAATAAAATTTTACATTTATGCGTAAAAGTAAGCTACGTTTCGTTTAACGTTTCTATTCTGAGATCCACCAGTTGCTGTAAATGTGAAATACAGGATGTTCGAAGACATAGTTTAATCACTATTTGTTCTCTTTTGTGTTTTAGGCTTAACTCTGCTTTGAATCGAGGCAGTAAGTAAATGTGAGTGTATTGGGTTTGTTTTGATGCTTTAGAGAAATGGTTCCCAAACTTTTAGTCTGTGGCTCTCTTGATGTAAATAAAAAAGGTTTGAGGCCCCCAACATATAAGAATGCCTTAAAATGTGATTTTAAAATGTTTCCCCACATACACTACTTTAGCATGGTGATTGAAAAACAGTGCCGTAGTAAAAACAATAAGATCTCTTTTCGACATGCTGTATCATTTGATTAATTCAACACCATTTTTATTGGTTTATGGTTTACTTAAAATTAAAATAAATTCAGCATCTTTGTTTTCGGCCCATTTTTTGGCGGCCCCCATAAAAAGCTTTACGGCCCCCAAGGGGGCCGCGGCTCCCACTTTGGGAAACCCTGCAGAAAAGTAGCAGAATCAGCATACACATTAAGTTCATCCAGAGATGAGGTGGAATTGCTGAAGCGTTGGTTATAAAATTTTGAATAAGAAGATCATTCAATATTTCAAATTCTGTTGTGGAGTAGCTTTGATCATACTTGAATTTTAACTCATGAGTTTTAATCTAAACACTATGAACAGCTTTTGTGCTATCTATTAACTATATACAGACTAAATATTTGTAAGTTTGAGAACGTTAATGGACTGCAACTTCATTTTGAAAGAAAAGGAGACAACGTTTTTAAGGTAGGCCTCAATATAGAAGCCGGAACGTCGTCTCGTTTTCTTCCAACAGGCAATTGCAGGCCGTTAAAGATCTCAAACCTACTATGTCTATTTTTGCCTTATGTTCCACTGTAACAACATATTAAATATTTTTCAATAAATATTCAGATTTATAAACAAAATTAAAAGATATAAAAAAATTGAAGAATATTTGGTTTCTAAATCATTTATACAGCAAAGTGTGTTTGGAAAACTGAAACTTGTGCAGTTTAAGCAACTACCATTTACATCAAATGTCAGAAAATGCTAGATTATTCCAACAAGTGAAATTTCAAATATAAACTTTCCTATTCTTAATCCAATATAAACTTTCCTATTGTTAAGTTTCATGTTTCCAGATATTTTATTACCTTGACGAGCTCAAATTCACCAAGTTTCTATGGTTTTCTCCATTTCTAGCAAGGGTTCATATTAAGAGTAATAAAGATCTTTCGTAATGATTGAACTGAATGCTTAAGGAAATGCGAAAATTAGCTCGCTTTTCCCGTCATTATAGCTAAGATAGGGTTCTCTCGTATTAACCATTTCTGCTGTAATCAGAGAATGCCATGAGCATCAATTAGTTCTATATCTGACACTTCAGTCAAAATGTCTAAAGAAAACTGTAATTTACAGTTACTCTCGTAATGACTAAGAAACTTTTAATGGCGCGAAAGTTTTGGTAAAATACTAGATAACAACGAAAGTAATTTTTACAGTTATATATGATTTGTTGATCTTCACAACAGTCAATTAAATTGTCCTGATACAAAAACAAAAAGGAATTATAGTGTTTGAAATAAAACATTTTTTTTGCACATGTTCTTCAGCACTTGACTTAAAGTTAGCTGCATACCCTCTTGTTAACAGTTTTATCTTTAAAAAACTGGGGCTGATACATACAACTTAATGTCTTTTATATTATATACGTGAACTTGCTTTGATATATAATTTTAAATCTTTCTAGGTTTTCTTCTATGTATGTTTTTTTTCTTCGAATCTTATACATACAGGGTGAGGCCAAAGTATGTTGCTCCAAGTCTTGAGAAATAATATTTATTTCAAACTGTTAAACATTGAAAATAATTATAAAAGGGTATGTTAATCATTGCCAGGAAAATGAGATCAATCATTGATATTCTTATACAGAATAAAATATGTGGGGCAAGTATCTTTTGCGTCGCCCTGTAAATGGCCGTATATAACATCAGTAAGAACATAACTTCATCTGTAGTTTTATATCAGAAAATAATTTCCATCAATCAGTCATTGTATTTAAAAAAAATAATCGTTAATAAGATGTTTTCACTACAAACTAAAATGTGTGAGTCATCGTACAAACACCAGATTGAGATGCAACTGGCTTTACCGTTAAAATCTGACATTTCAGGCTATCGAGGGTTTTATGGAACGTTAAGTGTTACTCTTCATACCTCAGATACTTGAATCTTCATTCACGTTGACTTTCCACTAAACCACACAGAGAGAAACATAGGGTGGGCTTTGGAATTTCTAACACTCCACAATGATTTGAAATTATTTTTCATAAATAACGTACTCACAATGACTACGTATTTTTATTTTCAAGATATATATATATATGTGTGTGTGTGTGTTTTGGTGCAAAGTTTTGCTTATGTAAGTTTCAATACAGATTCCTCATATAAGTATATCGGCATCCGTAACATTTAAGCGATCACTTTTCATTTCCGTTATCCATAATAATTTTCATTTTGATCCTGTGAGTAAAAGGTCATGATATCTGTACAAACATCTGTTTGTAATATGTAATTTGTCGAAGATTGAAATATATCACTCCAACGAGGAGACAGAACCATACCTACTTCGAACTAACCACATATAGAATATTAACGCAGTACTCAGTTATTTTTATTCTTTGTGATTCTATAAAATCTGTCGAGCAATCTTCTCTACCTCATGGAGTAGGGGTTTTCACAGTTTAGTTTGCCACAAGACATCTACCTCATGGAGTAGGGGGTTTTCACAGTTTAGTTTGCCACAAGATATCTACCTCATGGAGTAGGGGGTTTTCACAGTTTAGTTTGCCACAAGACATCTACCTCATGGAGTAGGGGGTTTTCACAGTTTAGTTTGCCACAAGACATCTACTTCATGGTGTAGGGGGTTTTCACAGTTTAGTTTGCTACAAGACATCTACCTCATGGAGTAGGGGGTTTTTACAGTTTAGTTTGCCACAAGACATCTACCTCATGGAGTAGGGGGTTTTCACAGTTTAGTTTGCCATAAGACATCTACCTCATGGAGTAGGGGGTTTTCACAGTTTAGTTTGCCACAAGTCAAAGGAAGACAATTATTTCTAGATTTATATTGTAGACACCTTATAAGTAACTAAGCCATTCCCGCGTCTTTCAAAATTTTAATAGTGTTATATATTTTTTATGAATTTCAATTATGCTGGAAAGAGAATATTACCTATAGACGTGGAGAAAATTTCTGTTCATTTATCAAGGGTTGCATGTCGAGAATCACTGAATATGGCAAACACCTTATCACCATAGCTTCGGTAGTATATAGGTTTAAAAAAGCAATGGATAGAAAAATGTCCGTTGGATTTTTATGAATTGATCGTGCAATGGATTATTTGCACGTTAAGGATTCGCTTCACGATGACGTTTGATATACTTTAACGATACCACCAAGCTTTTTATTAACTGTCATCAATACTTGATCAATATTTGTTCTTAATATACATGAAAATGCCTTGAATATATATAATAATTGCTTTAATGTTAAATCAAAATATTCAACTCTTCGTGAATGTTTTATTTTAAAATCTCATGTATGTAATAAATCAATGATAATACTTCTACATAAACTATGTAAGTGTTAGATTTTTCTGTCATGGCGAGACATGATAAATTAATATGTAACAAATCAATAATAATACTTTTACATAAACTATGTAAGTGTTAGATTTTTCTGTCATGGCGAGACATGATAAATTAATATGTAACAAATCAATAATAATACTTCTACATTAGCTATGTGAGTGTTAGATTTTCCTGTCATGGTGAGATATGATGAATTAATATGCGTATGTTCAGTGAATAATACATGCTATATTGATATTTTATATATATATATTTGGCATGATTAAATTATAAGTTGCTGTTTAGTTCTGATCTACAGAGTAAGTTAGCCGTTTAAAGCACCAGGTTAATAAAAACAAATTCCTTAGAAACAGTTTTCAAGAATTAATCTGCCTTAGTTTAGCCTCTGTTTTGTTTAAATAAAAAGAAAATCTAATATCAAAACGTAGATGAAGTTATTCGTAAACTAATTAAAGACATCCCCTTTCTTTACTAAGTGGACAACGTAGAACATTGATTCTGGCATCTAAGTGCAACGTACACACTTTCACTAAGTGGACAACGTAGAACATTGATTCTGGCACCTAAGTGCAACGTACACACTTTCACTAAGTGGACAACGTAGAACATTGATTCTGGCACCTAAGTGCAACGTACACACTTTCACTAAGTGGACAACGTAGAACATTGATTCTGGCACCTAAGTGCAACGTACACACTTTCACTAAGTGGACAACG
>NW_013665678.1:247944-253109 GCF_000517525.1 Limulus polyphemus
AAGTTGGTGTTGCTGTAGCTTGGATTCAACGTTAAGTAACCATGGTGAGACAGACATGACCAAGTTGGTGTTGCTGTAGCTTGGATTCAACGTTAAGTAACCATGCCTTCCCTCTAGTCTTACCACTGCTAAATTAGGGACGGCTAGCGCATATAACCCTCGAGTAGCTTTGCGTGAAATTCAAAACAAACAAACAAACTGAACACATGCTGATCAATCGAAGGATTACTGAGAACTTCAGATATGAGCATTTATGTCTCTTACAGGGGTATATTTGCACAGGTCAAGATTTTTAGCCACGGCATACTGGTTCATAGAATGGCTCCGAGTTTGTTTTATTTAGTTTTTTTTCTCACGTACAAATTTTTAGCTCATAACTTCTTCATCCCTTTGAGATCTAATTTCAGTTTTGTACTCCGGAGGTCAGCCCCTTTCGATTCATTATTTTCCTATGTTCTAGGTTTCATAGATTAATATACTCTAATCCTGCCTCAAAGAATTTAAATTTGAGGGTAGGCTGGTAGATATCCTGATGAGTAATAAAATCGAATCTGGTATACACGCGCGCCCCACGCTTTGTATTGCTGGCGCACAAAAGATAGCTAATAAAAATAAAAGTAAAAAGGTCTCATAGATTATTTTACTCTAATCCTGCCTAAATGTATAACAAGTGCCGCAGCTATTGAAGATTCCCTCCTATTTTCTTCCATTTATATTACTGTTTTTATTCAAATTGACGACTTTAGCCAAAAACTACAGTTCAGCTGACGGATGATAAGCTGTCTATTGTGAGAATATTGGCCAATATAACTTATATGTAACTATTCATTAAAATTGTTATATGCACGTTAGGTTAACCACTAGTTATATCTCTCTGAAAACTTAGGAAGGTACCTGTTGCAAGTTTAGCAGAAAATAAAAAAACAACCCATAACAGTAGTAAGAATACAGCTTATCTTCAATCTTTCACGTCTGTATGTGTGTTCGCTCAAACTCGACTAATTAGATGTTTGTGTGCTTGTTGCTGTTTTTTTCTTAATTTCATCTTTAACCTGTACTATATCAAATCGACTATACGCAAACTTCACCTGACTAGATGGGATTTTAGAAAACCAAAGGCCTAACAATCCATTGAAAATACATTATGAGACTTGCTTTGACTCCAATTTCTTCGGAGTTTTTTTTTTTTTTTTGTTAGTGAACACATCTGTTGACTTTGAGGTGTGGTTGGAAACTTGTTGACTTTTGGTTCACATTATTTTATTCTGTAACCATACCCTTCACTTTGCGAATGAGGGCGTTGCACCGGCATGAGATGGGGGCGTGGTTTCGAAGTCTGTTGTTGTCCTTAACGCTCTACCGTGCAAGTTTTTCCGCTTCCATGGTGAGCATTGAAGGTTCCTTTCACCAAAATGGTGTTTTCTGAATCTACATCGTTTAATGATGTCACTGTGTGTTCTATTTTTCTTGGGAAATGCTTGTTATTTAATCTTCAGTCATAAGTCTACTCGTCGTGACATTGTCTCGTTAATCTTCGCGATAACATTCAGTCATGAATCTACTCGTCATGACATTGCCGCATCTAACCTTCGCAATAACCTTCAGTCACAAATTTACGCGTCACGACATTGCCTTGTCTAATTTTCGCGATAACCTTCAGTCATAAGTCTACTCGTCGAGACGTTGTCTCGTTAATCTTTGCGATGACCTTCAGTCATGAATCTACTCGTCATGACATTGCCGCATCTAACCTTCGCAATAACCTTCAGTCACAAATTTATGCGTCACGACATTGCCTTGTCTAATCTTCGCGATAACCTTCAGGCATAAGGCTACTCCGCAAGACATTGTATCATCTAATATTCGCGATAACCTTCAGTCACAAGGTTACTCGTCACGACATTGCCTTGTCTAATGTTCATGAATTCGCCAGGAACCTGTTGTTAAACATATTGCTCTGGCGCCAAGGTTCGCAACTAGACAACATGCTACCGCATAAGCATTTTACAAACTGCTCAAATAAAGTACGAATAACCCTCCGTATGAAGTCGTTATTGTTTTTTTTTTTTCACTTACAATAAAAATATTGTAGAGTTGTTCGTTGTTGTTTTTTCAACTTTTTTTCTTTGAAAGCAAGTACCACTTTATAAAGACTAAAATATATATACAGTGAATTGAAATAATTTCATAAGATATATTAAGACGAATTTTTTATTCAAAATTTTGTAATGAATTTGCATGTTCATTAGTTCATTTTTATTTTAATCATTTATTTAACTATTGCTGTTACACTTTTGAGGCTTCAGTAGATTTATTTTTAAAGCTCAATTGTTAAAACATCAAGACCTACAAACCCGAATAACTGAATAGTTTTAAAAAAATTACATTTTCTTTAAATGTATCTACATTTTAGTCATACAGAAAGTGTATAGTTTCGAAATTTAAGAAATTGAAAACGGAATTTCTTACCACAGAGGTATATCGACTGTTCTTTAGGTTACGGAGTAACCTTCTATATCTCTAAACACTAGTTTGGCAGCGGATTTATTTCAAAAAACAGACAAATGTTTCTGGACCTTAATCATATGAGGTCCGTACACTTTTAAACACGTTTTTTTTTTTAAACTTTATGCACCAAATTAATTGTAGGTCACTAATAATATATGAATCACAAAAGGTTTACATAAAAATACCATCAGCATTGTAATTAAACTTCCTAATGAACAATTTCAGCCAATTTTTGTTTGTCAGTTCATTATTCCAAGCGTTGAAGAAAGCAAAAATATGAAATTACTCAATATGCTCCCCCACCTGTCGTGAACGGTTTAAAACGAATAGATACTTCCAATGTTGAACCGATTATTTTAAAACATAACGATACAATAATGCAAAATTTTTGCTATGTGTTGTTTTCCAGGGGAAAAAAAAACAAGTGTGAGAACTGACAACCGCTATGACGTCATACTTCATTAGCATAAAGCTATAAAAATATGTCTGCATATACTGAACTAATATAGTTTTTTTATATAAAAGAATATATGTATAAATGTTTGTCTACTTTAATTAGTGAGAAAGACGGTGTGGAGTGAAGAACGCTTGATGTTTTTTTATCCAAACGAAGTTAAAATAAACTCATAAACAGAAGTGCATCACTAGAAACAAGCTAGAAAACTTAATTATTTTGAAGTAAGAACGTCTAGCTTTTCATCACTCAGAAGTTAAATAAAGCCGTAGATATGAATAAAACCTGTTGTTAAATTCGTAAACATTACAGTACTTACTATTTTTAAAGTTACAGACGAACAAATACGCAAGATTAGTTACCTGTCCCAAGGGCTACAACGCTAGACGATGAGTCAAACACTTAAAATAAAATTCATTTCCTCGAGCCACTCCTTTCTTTGTTCACTCTCTCCTAGTTCAGCATTTTTAGTGTTTTATCGTGAAAGTTTCATCATTCATGAGTGGAGAAGAGAGAGATGTCAACTCGCTGACCATACTGACACATCCACGATTCCTGCTCAGGACTCTGTTTGGTTAAATCCGGTATAAATGTTTCTGACACATTATTAGATCAACAAAACACCTGCTTGTAGGAGTCGTGATCCGCGTTCTGAAAATCTAAGATGGTTAAATTTCGTTCATAATGAGTAGTCTTTCGTCCAGAGGCGAAAGACACCTGAAAGGGCATCAAACGCATTGCACGTGAACATGAGGGTATTGCTTATACATTTTGAACTAAACCGTGAATTGAATTTTTCGTTACACATATAGATTAATGCAACTACTGAACAGCTATCACTTTAGTTTATTTATATGTGTATTCCAGGTATCATAGTTTTATATAAATACATATTCTCCCTCCCAGAACTCGGGTTAAGAAATTATTCTTATAACCTTTCGGCATTAGTTCTTACGACACATTACTTTCGTGTATGTACGAGCTCGTAAACGATGATAGTTAGGCTTGATTAAACTCTCATATGGATTTTAAAAAACAACTTTTAAGCTCATTAGAAAGCATTATAAAACATGAATTTCATCACTAATTCTTTGGAATACGGTAGCCTAAGCTAAGGCCCACTACAACTTCCAAAGTGTTCGTTTGGTGAATAGCATTTTTATTAACTTGAAATCAGAATTTTACTCTAGTTATTCACATGTATTTGAGCGTATAATATCTTCAGAGTACTTCAATTTGTCAGTGAGAACAAGCACGTGATCTCTAGTTATTTATGGTGTGTTTCGGATGATAAACTAATACTTACCTGTCTAGCTTTATCCCCATTTTATAACAATAAACAACCCAGTCGACAAGCAGAAAGCAAGAACAGTATGAAGCAACTCGATCTTATTCAATACTTAACAATATACCCAAGCTACAGCAACACCAACTTGGTCATGTCTGTCTCATTGCTGTGACGTGTAACATGGTTACTTAACGTTGAATCCAAGCTACAGCAACACCAACTTGGTCATGTCTGTCTCATTGCTGTGACGTGTAACATGGTTACTTAACGTTGAATCCAAGCTACAGCAACACCAACTTGTTCATATCTGTCTCATTGCTGTCACTTGTAGCATGGTTACTTAACGTTGAATCCAAGCTACAGCAACACCAACTTGTTCATATCTGTCTCACTGCTGTCACGTGTAGCATGGTTACTTAACGTTGAATCCAAGCTACAGCAACACCAACTTGGTCGTGTCTGTCTCATTGCTGTGACGTGTAGCACGGTTACTTAACGTTGAATCCAAGCTACAGCAACACCAACTTGGTCATGTCTGTCTCACTGCTGTCACGTGTAACAGCTAGTCATCACCACCCACCGCCAACTCTTGGGCCACTCTTTTACCAACTAATAGTGGGATTGACCGTCACATTATAACGCCCCCACGGCTGAAAGGGCGAGCATGTTTGGTGTGACGGGGATTCGAATTTGCGACCCTCAGATTGCGAGTCGAGCGACCTAACCATCTGACCATGCCGGGCTCATGTGTTCAGAATGTAGGAAAACACTACTAGTAACATGTTAATAATATACCTAAATATAGAAAGATAGAAAGTGTGTACGTTGCACTTAGGTACCAGAATCAATGTTCTACGTTGTCCACTTAGTGAAAGTGTGTACGTTGCACTTAGGTGCCAGAATCAATGTTCTACG
>NW_013665678.1:254109-264120 GCF_000517525.1 Limulus polyphemus
GTTCATATCTGTCTCACTGCTGTCACTTGTAGCACGGTTACTTAACGTTGAATCCAAGCTACACCAACACCAACTTGTTCATATCTGTCTCACTGCTGTCACTTGTAGCACGGTTACTTAACGTTGAATCCAAGCTACACCAACACCAACTTGTTCATATCTGTCTCACTGCTGTCACTTGTAGCACGGTTACTTAACGTTGAATCCAAGCTACACCAACACCAACTTGCTCATGTCTGTCTCACTGCTGTCACATGTAACATGGGTACTTAACGTAGAATCCAAGCTACATCAACACCAACTTGCTCATGTTTGTCTCACTGCTTTCACATGTTGCATGGTTACTTAACGTTGAATCCAAGCTACATCAACACCAACTTGCTCATGTTTGTCTCACTGGCGTTACATTTAACATGGTTACTTAACGTTTAACCAAAGCTACATCAATACTAGTCTGCTTATGTTACACTAGCTTCACATGTAACGTGGTTACTTAACGTTGAACCAAAGCTACATCAATACCAGTCTGCTCATGTCTCACTAGCTTCTCATGTAGCATGGTCACTTAACGTTGAACCAAAGCTACATCAATACCAGTCTGCTCATGTCTCACTAGCTTCTCATGTAGCATGGTCATTTAACGCTAAAACCAACTATTTCATGTCTTATAATCCATATTGTCGGAAACTGCTTAAAATGTTATTAAATCGGTTTATGCCTAAATATAACTTAAACTTAAAGAATGTGCGAAAGCATTTTACGTTTGGCCCCCCAGTGGCACAGCGGTTTGTCTGCGGACTTACAACGCTAGAATCCGGGTTTCGATACCCGTGGTGGGCAGAGCACTGATAGCCCATTGTGTAGCTTTGAGCTTAATTACAAACAAACAATTTTACATTTGAAAAAGAAAACTGCTACAAACGTGATAAAGTTTAAACGATATTTATACAAACGAAGACTGCAAAAAACGTTTAATATTCTAAATTAAAATCAGAAAGTTAGTTAATGGGTTTGTCAAGAATAACTGATACATTATCGTATAGCAGGCTACTCTATTTCATAATCTACTTCATGTTCGAAAACCCATTGCAAGACTTAAAAAACCCGCAAAAATATGAAGAAAACAATAAATAGATTTATAAGATTAAACTCCTGTCTCTGATAAAAAATATATTTGATTTATCTGAAATATACTTTTTAGTTCTATTTTGAGACTTGTGAAAGTACAAAAACAAGATTTGGAAATAATAATGAAGAATTTTCATGTTTCTCAAATAATATGTTTTTGTATATTTAAATATTTGAAAATATACTTTTAATTTCTAACTTATTTCACACCTGACTTTGCTAAATTCAAGTTAGTGGCAGGAAAATACTAATGAAAATCCAAATTAAGTGATTTATAAATCACTATTTACACTTTATTCAGCAATCGTTAGATCCAAATAGTTATTATTAGACCAAATAATGACACGTTATTGAATGTTAACACTATTTCAAAATTTCAATCTGAACGACACGTGAACTAAAGATCCCTGAGTTTCAGGTATAGACGCTCTTACTGACAAAAGGAAGGGTATCCAATTTGAAGCACTTTCCGACACAAAGGCGTTATCTAGGCTTGAATCGAATTACAGAATTGACTATTAACACACCCATAACTGAAACTGCGAAGCATGTTCAGGAACACCGCAGCGTGAACCTTGGGCCTCACGTATCGCAGCCCGGTACGTTGATCATTAGTCTACGCTTGGCTAAAGTGAACAAATGAATAATTGCTTTATATCTATCACTAATGATATTAATTTGGCTAATAATCGTGAAATGAATTTACTAACTTAATTTAATGATTTGTAGCTGAATAATAAAATGATACATTTATTAAAATGCATTGTTTTTTAAGGCTACATTGGTTTTCAAGCACCAAAAAGTTTACGAATACGAAGTTTTGAGATATTTCAATAATTCTTTATACTTATGATATCTAACTATTTTTAAAGTATTAAATCACGGTATAATAATACTTTGTTTGTAGACACTAAACAAAATTACCTTTACTTTATAATATGCAATACTTCAAAGGAACTGCACAGACTTAGGTTTCATCTCGAACAGTGCTGAATATGGCCTCCTGGCTAGGGCACTTGACTCGCAATATGTGGATTCGAATCCCATCACCGAACATGCTCGCCCTTTCAGCTATGGGGCGTTATAATGAGACAATCAATATCATTACACGTTGGTAAAGAGTGGCCCAAGAGCTGGTGATGGTTGGTGTTCATTAACTTCCTTCCCTCTAGTCTTTCACTTCTGAGTTCGGGACGGCTAGTGCAGATAGCCTCGAGTAGCTTTGCACGAAATTCAATGAAACAAACAAACCTCTTGAAAACAGAAATGTGATTATAAGATCGGAATATTTGTTCATTGAATATAGTAAATTTCTTGGAGTTAATTTTCCTTTCAGTTGGATCACTTCAATATACAACCGTCACGCAACAATCCATGTTCAGAATTTCAATGAGTATCGATAAATTACTCAATATTCAGAGTTCTTTCACTGAGTCCATTCCCTTCTACGTTCTTAGTAAGTCTGCTAAATTAATAAATAAAGGTAAAATATTCTAGAGAGCTTGCTAGTCTTATTAAAAAATAAGTGCATAGGTAAAAACTTTACTTTCAAAGTAGCTATCGTCTACCGACAGTAACTTAAATTTCAGTCAGCAGGGTATAATGCATTATTTAAAAAATACAACAGACACCACAGCGTTTATATGAATAGCTGCCATAGAAATAGCTCCAGTTTTCTTTCACACTATAAACAGAAGCAGACACAGTATTTGCATGAACAGTTGCCATAGAAGCAGCTCTAATTTATTTTGACACTATAGACAGGTGATCAACACAGCGTTTATATCAATTGTTGTAATAGTCTCATAAAAATAGCTGTCAATTGGGGAAGACCACAAACAGAGGTCAGCTAGAACGGACTTACACGAAGAAACTAGCAGCATTTTAATGGCAAATAAATATTCTTTATTTGGCAGATCACCCCAGTTTAAAACACGGAAGGGGAGAGTAAAAAACACATAGGATCAGCAGTTTATGTATTATACGTCAGACCGTTAATTAAACGAATGGATCCACAAGTTTCCCTTACCAATTCCCTCGCCCAAAAGAACTATGTCGAGAGAATACTTATTAGGAAAATGAAAAGAATATCGCAAACGCATTATGATAATTAGCAGAGAAAATCAACATTTATCGCACACAGAAGAAGAAGAAGAAGGCAAAGGATTGAAGATTGAAAACTGAAAGTTCTGTTTTAAAGCTTTAGTATTAGGTTATGTAATGCGGTGTTCAATCAATACTAGAATATTGTTTAATCAGATGTGACTCGTAACAGGTGCACTTCACTGTATCAAAGGGTAAGTGGAACTGAAGCAGGATTGTTGTGTGTTTAACTTGTACTGCTCTTAACAAAATTATTTTTCTATGAACTTAATGGTTTAAAAAGATTCTGTTTACATCTGACAATGGTGCGAATAACGTATCCGTTGCCTAAATGCGCAATACATTGTAAAAAAAAAATCACGAAAAATAACTGATAATCTACCACACTGTTATACTTCTCCCTATCTTGATTTTTGAAATAAACGTGAAATTACAATATATTTATTTTTGGGGTGAAAACGATTTTGTTCAGTATCTTCCCGTGAAATCCTCAAACACTAGAAAAATCATAAAGTTATTAGGTTTTTGATTCTGCACAGTTTTGATGTTTTTCCATTGGTGAGTTTGGTAGACATAACTTTCAGGGTGTCAAAGAATAGTTCTTTAAGCACAAATAGATATAGATATATATAATATCGTTTCGGGAAAGATTATTACAGTAGCCACGTGATGATCAATGAGATGAGACTCGCTTTTGACGCTTATGAAAGCAGGATCGGCGGCAGAATATATATATATATATATAGGGGAGTAAAAGAACATAACAAAAGAGATATTGTTTGTGTGGGATTGGCGGGCGCCAATCCATTTTTGAATATTACTTCAGGCATTGTACTAAATATTTGTTTAAAAAAGGAAAGTGGGAAGAGGCTTAACTTTTTTATTGTAATTCCAAATTATCCTCACGACTAAACCAAGACCCAGGATTTCCTATGAAATTTTCTTACTTGTTATTATAGTTGCCATCAGGCATTGTACTAAATATTTGTTTAAAAAAGGAAAGTGGGAAGAGGCCTATAAAAAAAGACACAGCCTTAACTTTTTTATTGTAATTCGAAATTATCTTCACGACTAAACCAAGACCCAGGATTTCCTATGAAATTTTCTTACTTGTTATTATAGTTGCCATTACTGTTGTAAACCTGCATAATTCCCAACACTGAAGCTTCAACACAGTTTGTCTATCCCACTGTAAATGGGCTCGGCATAGCCAGGTGGTTAGGGCGCGCTAGTCGCAATCTGATGGTCGCGGGCTCGAATCCCCGTTCCATCGAACACGCTCGCCCTTGCAGCTATGGGGGGGCATTATAATGTGACAGTCAATTCCACCATTCGTTGGTAAAAAGAGTAGCCCAAGAGTTGGCGGTGGTTGTGATGACTAGTTTCCTTCCCTCTAGTCTTTCACTGCTAAATTAAGGACGTCTAGCGCAGATAGTCCCTCGTGTACAAGTGATTAGTTAGGAACATGTATTGAATTCAAGTTTATTAAACTAACAGTACCAATGCAGGTAATTTAACGTCCACAAATATACCAAAGTACCACAATGTGGGTGAATGTTCCAAACCATACTCATTATATTAGTCTTACGATATTTGTTTTCTTGCTGGTTTATTTTTTATCTATATTATGAAAAATATGTTGGTTTTTAAGATGGCTGGCTGGTAGGGGTATTTATACTTTCACTTCTTAGAAAAGGTAATGAAATGATAGTTTGAAGTGATCACATTTTTTAAATGTTTAGCACTTTATTTTCTATTTTCAATTTTTCTCTCTATCTCTGGTAAGAAATATTAATAAATCTACTTCTTCAAATGGTAAGAAACCGATAGCTTGTTAAGACCCCTTTCACTAAATTGATATATTTCTAGTGATTTAATTTATATATTTTATTTTCTACTTCTCTCTCTCTCTCTCTCTCTGGTATCGAGTACTTACTTATCCACTTTTTTATAAGTTTAAGAAACTGATAGTTTGTAAAGATCTCTTTCATTATATCTTTAGTGGTTTATTTCCTACTTTTCATTTATTTCTCTGTGGTAGGGAGTACTTATACATCCATTTTTTATATTAAACTAATTTCTGTTGGATTGTATTCCTACGCAGATAATAACGTTCAATGTGTATTTCCCTTATGAGCAAATATGTTTACAGAGTTGCGTTTGTACATGTTACATAATCTGATAACAGAATTTTCTGACTTGAGTGCTTTTTACCGTATATACGTAAATATGTATATATATATATAGAGAGAGAAGTTACTTTAAGAAACATATTTTTTTTTTGTTGATCCGATTAGTTTAGTATTGATCTGTACACTGCACGACAAGCCGAAATGAGCTTCCTAGTTACCTTATACCTGAGAAAAATATAATTTTAAAAATAATTGATATATTATATATTTATATATACGTATATATGTCCAAACAAGAAAATAAAACTTTTCGTGAATAATGTAATAAAATAATTGCACTGTTTAACTGATAAATATCGTATCTCTACAAATAAAAATTACAAAAATATCTGTTGTCAATACAAAGATTGTAGAGGCTCCTAGCTACACGTCTACTGTCATTTAAGAATAATTACATATTTATAATAAATAAACAATCATTCCATACAAACTTACGCTTTTTAGTTCCTATTCAAAAGTAAATTTTTGGAGCTAAGACTATACTAATTAATACTGTTAGACTTGGCATTAATTAACACTGTCAGGCTTGGCATAAACACCATCTTAGACAGGCACTTATTCTGTAAATATATGTGTTGGTCTTTCTTCATATGTTAAGTGTTGCTGCTAAGTGAAAGCTGTAGAGAAACGGGCAAGTTCGATTAGTGGTTAACGTGGCCGGACTGTGAATCCGAAAATTCATGGCTCATAACCCGTTGCCTCATAAACTTGCTCCGCACTTTGTGCCCGTAGATGAACTATAAAAACCAGGTTAAAATCCTGTTGGTCGATCAGACAACAATAACCGAATAATTATTGGTGATGTTGACTAAACGCCTTCAGTTTATTTGTGTGTAGCTTTGCGCTAAATTCTCACACCGACATACAAACTTCCATTGAAAATATTCTAAATAAATCAATCATTTTATATGTTTGACGTATCAAAAGGATTTGATGCTTTCTGGAGAATAATGTACTGGTAGGTTTCTGTTTAGTTAGAATATAAAAATCGTGTGGATTTTGTGAAAACATCACAGAACAAAGTATAAAGGATAATCAAGCTAGCAAAGCCGATTACTTTCAATTGTACGTTGTCTTTTTTAAATAATTATCATATATGCTACTGGAAGAGTGTATAATCAGAGAGACTCTGAGTAGAAAACACAACCATTTCATGCTGGTAGTTAAATATCTGACACAAGGTAATTTCAAACATGTGAATCTTTTCTCTCTTATCACACTTTTAACATCAGTTAAAGCAAATAATAATGTGTAAGGTTAATGTGAAAAAGTTTCTTTAATAACAGGAAGACGTAGGCATTGAATGTGTAGAGTGTTAATATCACGTCCTTATTTTTGTTATTGTTCGACGAACTGAAGCTTTGGTTCTGTATAACTTATAAGTTTTAATCTGCACAACCATTTAATACGGTTTACCAAAGTAAATAATAATATATAAGGTTACTATTAAAAGGTTTCTTTAACAACAGGAACACGTAGGCATTGAATGTGTAAAGAGTGTTAATATCAAGTCCTTTTTTGTTATTGTTTTTGTTCAAAGAATTTAAGTTCAGGTTTTGCATATCTTACGGGTTTTATCTGCAGAAAGCTAACGATTGGCAGACAGATAAATATACTGATTAAAGTTTCACTTAGAATAAATATTTTTCTTTCTTGTATTTGGGACGTGTATAAATGTATATATAGAGAGAGATTAAATCGACAGAGAACAGATGAGAAACAACGATAGAAACCCATCTCAGGAACCATCATCTTAATAGTTTCTTTTTGCGTGTGTGTGTGGAGTGTGTGCTGAAGAATGGCAAAGTTACAGGGAAGTGCCAGTAGAGATAAGGCTCATTGCTCTTTGTCAGTCTAACTCGTGTACTAATGTCAGGGCGTCGTAGTGGGACAATATACGACATGAAGACGTTTTGGCCCACCCACTGTTGCCTGTAAGCCCACAGGTTCTGTAGTGGCAAATCTTCATGCAAAGTACGAGCTAAGATAGACAGTTTGGTGTGAATGTAAGCTTGGTTAGATAGGATCAAACATTTATTATTCTTGCAGGTCCGCACATACTTAGATTACGTTCATTAATCAAAGATCCAGTGACACCGAAAGCCTTCGCTTAATACTTTTTATTAATGATTTTTTTTTATATTTCTTTCATAAATTATTGCATGTACCGAATCCCACAGAGAATTTTATTTTAGAATAAATGAAATAAATCAAATAGAGCAAATTTATTTCTTAACTAAAAAAACAGTTTGTTTGTTTGTAATTAAGCAAAAAGCTACACAATGGGCTATCTGTGCTCTACCCACACAGTACTTATAATCGAGAAATAAAAATGTCTTTATGCTCAGATTATCTGTTACTGGCGCCCTCTCTTAGTAAATAGAAGAGCAAAAGCAACAATGAAAACTTTAAAACAATGAACGTTCTAAAGAACGAAAGATAGATCAGTCTAACACTAACAACTTTAGAAAAAAAGCTACAATGAAAATGAACACACTTACTTCGTCGTTAATGTCATTAAACTAAATTAAATGTGAAGTACTTGAGCTTGGCAAAAACGTTTCAAATCAGATTTCATTACGAGAGAAAAAAAAATGTAATAATTCAACAGCCAAATCATCTTTTATCTTATTTTTTATGCTTTTCTTTGGAAGTGCACTTCAAATGTGCTTTGCTGTGAACTATAGAAGTAATATAATTTTGATAGTATGGGTGACACAAAAACTGATACAGGATGTATATATATACATCGTTACGTTCAGTCATGCTCTATCTGAAGACCGTGCATCTTGACAATAACCTTGCAGCATAGTTTTCATTTAAAAAAAGGCTTCGTTGTAAGGCTGTCATGTACAAATCATACAATTCATTCCTACAGGCTTTCCACTGTCCATTTAGTGCACAAGTACAATGGTTTCCCAGCGATCATTTCAACAGTTCGATCGCACCGAAATTTATAGGCGCTGCGTGTAGGGACTTAATCTATATGTCTTTGTATGAAATAGCATCAATACCCGTTTCATTCTCCAGATGTTTGAAGTATACGTTATTTGAACAAGAGGTATGACTGGAAGCCTTGTCTTGGTGAACCCATACCCTGTTGGCCTCGTTTACAGATGGAAATCCTTATTGATTATGTTGTGTATTAATGTTTTATTGCTTGAGACACGTGAACGGCTTTTGCCACTGACCTTTATGTTCGTGAATTCTCACCTGTAACAATATGCTACACTTTGCTTGTGGCTTACTGCAAGTCTCTTTTTGAATAGTCCTGGTACTCCAGGTTCATACATATTACTTTGTTTTCTAATGAATTGAAGTGGAATTAATATCCCCATCTTGGAAATTTAAAATTTCAATTAGAACTCACGTTTATTATCTGCGTATATGAATGATTTCCGTCGGAACGGGTTTTTACATATCCTTCCCAAAAGCGCTCTTGTATTGGTGGCATCACCTTTGAAACGCCAAACAATGTAAAATATAGTTGTGATACAATCTGTGCCACCACGACTTTATATCGGTTGTGGTTTTCATGCTATTTGCTGCTTACATATTCAAAATCGCTTTAATATAACATGCTCAACCCTGTACATACATTTTAAGATTATTAACATTATACTGATAACCGATCCAAATCTAGAAGAGAAAAAGATAAGTATTCATTTGAAAATGTTTGTTGATATTCCACCTTTTTTCGTGTGAGGTTTTCTATTCCGTAAAAACGTTGAACGGTTAATGTGACAACTTAAATCAAATGCGATCCCAATACAAGTTATTACATATTTACATAGAAAGGAAATCTGTACCAGGCGTGATTTAACTGTTATTAAGCTAATAATTGAGTATATCTTTTACTGTTTAGTATAATTCGAGACGCATTTATCGGTGTGTTGAAAGTTGTATCAAACAGAATAAGCCAATCAGAATACGTCAACAACAATACATTAGCTAAAATAAACTAACCAGAATGTACCAAATCAAAATATACCAACTAGAATATATCGACCGAATATAGCAACTAGAATATATCGACCAGAATATACCAACTAGAATATATCGACCGAATATAGCAACTAGAATATATCGACCAGAATATAGCAACTAGAATATATCGACCAGAATATAGCAGCTAGAATATATCGACCGAATATAGCAACTAGAATATATCGACCAGAATATAGCAACTAGAATATATCGACCAGAATATAGCAACTAGAATATATCGACTAGAATATAGCAACTAGAATATATCGACCAGAATATACCAACTAGAATATATCGACCGAATATAGCAGCTAGAATATATCGACCGAATATAGCAACTAGAATATATCGACCGAATATAGCAACTAGAATATATCGACCAGAATATAGCAGCTAGAATATATCGACCGAATATAGCAACTAGAATATATCGACCAGAATATAGCAGCTAAAATATATCGACCGAATATAGCAACTAGAATATATCGACCAGAATATAGCAACTAGAATATATCGACCATAATATACCAACTAGAATATATCGACCAGAATATAGCAACTAGAATATATCGACCATAATATACCAACTAGAATATATCGA
>NW_013665678.1:265084-265957 GCF_000517525.1 Limulus polyphemus
CCAAACATGCTCGCCTTTTCAGCCGTGGGGGCGTTATAATGTGACGGTCAATCCCACTATTCGTTGGTAAAAGAGTAGCCCAAGAGTTGGCGGTGGGTGACCTTCCCTTTAGTCTTACACTGCTAAATTAGGGACGGCTAGCGCAGATAGCCCTCGTGTAGCTTTGCGCGAAATTCAAAACAAACAAACAAACCTTCTGACTACTAATGAATGACATGCGAAATAACAACCAGCACTTATTATATCTTCCATGATATGCTGAAAAATGTCAGAAATACAATAAAAGCAAACGTACACCAGATTTATTGCTAACTTATTGATTTTGAATCATCTCAGAAAGGTCTATTCCAAGGACCTGGCCAACTAGCTGATGTTTTTGTTGTTGTAAAAAAAAACGTCATTTCTGGACGCTTTTTATCTAAATTAGACTCGAATAATCAAAAAATATATTAAATTCCGAATGTTTGTGCTAATTTCTTATCACTTCGAGGCTTTTTTTTCCGCTATCTGAATTTAGAAGAAGAAAAAAAGCGCCATTAATTTTCAAGTTACGAATATGTATGAGAGGACGATGGACCGGTTTTAAACATGAACACACAGGTAATCTAAGAACAGTTTTACTCCGTCCGTCGAGGACGACAAGTTTGGTCTGCGAAACTAGTCAGATTTTTATATGTTCTTTTTTTTTGCTAATTCTTTAATAATTTGTGCATTGTTTTGGTGATGTATTATTCTCGTTTTTGTGTGTGTGTGTGTCTGTGTGAATTTCACAAAACAATAATCCTTCTTAAATATTGTTTGGATTATAAGTTTTGTAAAAGTCAAACATTTCAAGAGCTATAGAAAATTAATTCATTGAGCTAACATTTCAAC
>NW_013665678.1:266782-277462 GCF_000517525.1 Limulus polyphemus
CTCAATGAATTAATTTTCTATAGCTCTTGAAATGTTTGTACTTTTACAAAACTTATAATCCAAACAATATTTAAGAAGGATTATTGTTTTGTGAAATTCACACACACACACAGGTAATCTAAGAACAGTTTTACTCCATCCGTCGAGGACGACAAGTTTGGTCTGCGAAACTAGTCAGATTTTTATATGTTTCTTCTTTTTGCTAATTCTTTAATAATTTGTGAATTGTTTTGGTGATGTATTATTCTCGTTTTTGTGTGTGTGTGTGAATTTCACAAAACAATAATCCTTCTTAAATATTGTTTGGATTATAAGTTTTGTAAAAGTACAAACATTTCAAGAGCTATAGAAAATTAATTCATTGAGCTAACATTTCAACAAAGAATCGTCGTACAATAACGTGTTGTAAAAACAAGTTATCTACAAATATTTTTTCACATTTCTCGTCATTTGTTCACTGCAGCTCGAAATCAGAGGAATGTAATAAGTAGCATTTCAGATCTATCTATTGTCACTTATAAGTCGCCCCCCCCCAGTAACACAGCGGCGTGTCTACGGACTTACAACGCTAGAATCCGGGTTTCGATACCCGTGGTGGGCAGAGCACAGAGAGCCCATTGTGTAGCTTTGTGCTTAATTACAAACAAACAAACGCTTACAACTCACTGCGCGATAAAATTTTTGTTCAACACCAGAAATCATAAGTTGGGTGGTGCGACGATATACAGATTATTTCTTGAAACGCTATTTATTTTTGCAGTATCTATCAAAAGATAGGCCTGAAACGCTATGTATTTTTGCAGTATCTATCAAAAGATAGGCCTGAAATGCTATTTATTTTTGCAGTATCTATCCAAAGATAGGCCTGAAACGCTATTTATTTTTGCAGTATCTATCAAAAGATAGGCCTGAAACGCTATTTTTGCAGTATCTGTCAAAAGATAGGCCTGAAATGCTATTTATTTTTGCAGTATCTATCAAAAGATAAGCCTCAAACGCTATTTATCACACACCTCTGATATCGAGCCGCAATGGGCAAATTAAGAAGAATGTGAAAAAAACAAAAAAAACATTTGCAGTTAACTCATTTTTCTAAAAGTTTTAGGCTTATTGATTTTTTCCAACATTTCGCCACTTTTCGGCGTTTAAACCATAATCGTCATACCATGTTTATCAGATTTATCAGGAATGACAGTCATGAATTCTTATCTATGATGTTAGACAACTTATTTCAGTGTTCTATTTCACAGACGTTTAATATTTTTGTATGAAAGGTGATCCCGCAATCTTTCAATCATCATATATTCTACTAATATAAGAAATAACTCATTATTCTACGAATAATAGGACATTTCTCACAGTAATAATTGCTAATAATTCGTTTAACCAAGTTTGAGAGAAATATAAAAGGTTAAGGACTTAGAACATCTCAAAATGTCTTCTTCGAAACTAGTATAACCTGGAGGAATTGGATAAAACGAAAACTCGGATCGGATTTGTTGATTATTTCTTGATAGAAATTGATAACATCAAATGATATCATTTTATCATACGGGTTTATTTCACAAACAAATCTAATTAGAAGTAGTAAGTTGGCGTAACCCTTATCGCAACTAATCATATGGTGGCCTCACACGCCGTTTGCGCTCTGGATTTAAGGTCCTGTTTATTGAAGTTTTACAGTATCCAAAACTGAGCATTCTGTCTAGTAGTCTTATAATAACGTTTCTTGCAACTTAATATCAGGTTATTCTAATTGTAGATTCAAACTCAAAATGCTTCTTTTTCTTCAACAGTGAAAATTTACCAATGATTGGAATAGATTTATATGACATTTATTGAATATTTCTATTGGCTTAAAATTGGTCAACAGTAGGGCATGAAACAAAGTAAAATACGGTGAAGTCTTCTGTTGGCCTTTAACCTGTCAATAGTTGAAGTTTCAGGCCGTATAACACGTAGTAAACATTTCTATTGGTCTTTAACCTGTCAGTAGTTGAAGTTGCTGGTCGTATTACACGTACTAAGTATTTCTATTGGCTTTTAACCTGTCAGTAGTTGAAGTTTCAGGTCGTATAACACGTATTGAATATTTCTATTGGCCTTTAACCTGTCAGTAGTTGAAGTTTCAAGCCATATAACACGTACTAAATATTTCTATTAGCTTTTAACCTGTCAGTAGTTGAAGTTGCAAGCCGTATAACACGTATTAAACATTTCTATTGGCCTTTCACGTGTCAGTAGTTGAAGTTTCAGACCGTATAACACGTATTGAATATTTCCATCGGCCTTTAACCTGTCAGTAGTTGAAGTTTCCAGTCGTACAACACGTAGTAAACATTTCTATTGGTTTATAGCTTGTTAACAGATAAGTCGATTATAGACACATTACGTTTGGATACACATACATATGCACTTGTCATGTTATACCTATGATTGTTTACGGATAGAGACGGCTATGTATCTAACACGTAGTATTTCAATGAGTTAAAGATACAAAAGAGACTTACAGTTTTAGATCTCACGCTTCCTTGTTCGTTATATTCAAACTTCCTTTAAGAATATAACTACATGCTTTTCGAACACTTTCACAACAAGAGAATTTCGCTTCTGCTACAGTAGAGATAAGATACTGGTTATACATACAGAGTCACAGTCAAGACACAAAAACGGACAGTGTCTCTGAAACTTCTGCTCACAAATCGACACTTCTGGTAGATATTGTGCTTCTCGGATAGCCCTCTATTTCTATAAGGAATGTTGAGCTCACTTTAAGAAAACTCCCCCTGTATCTTCAAAAATACAGTATATAATCTTTCATGTTATAAGGGATTGTAATGTAGAGAATCGAGCACATATAATTGAAATATCATTGACTACCTTTCCAAAAATTCAACGACCACGAACTTTTAGGGGCTTTTCTTTTCTTTCTTGATATATGTATTAGAGCACTAACTGTCCATATTTTGTAATCGCAGTCATTCGGACAATTGTGGATGTATTATATTCACTAAACTGAAAATCTCGCGAGTTAGTTCCATCCGCCGGTCAACCAACCACGAACTGGGCGCCCACCTCGTGCAGCAGACGGCTTTTTACGACCCTGAATGCACGTCACCAGTTCTTTACCCACGCGCATCAACCTATCGGCTATAAACCTGAAAGATACTTCATGCAGCGTATAGTGCCATCTATTAGCAACTTTTACATACAGTTACAATCACCCAAATTTCAATGCGAGTTGCTCCGAAAAAAAGTTTCAATTTTGGTAAACATCTAAAAAAACATGAAAATGATACCCAGAAATAAGACGAAAAAAATGTAAATAGGAATGAATACGTTCTTATATTTAAAAAAATCAATAATTTTATATAACTAAATTACAGAATAATCATATGCTAGTATAAATTATACATAAAATGGCTAACTGTTTGGACTTTCTCAAGTATATTATAATGATAACGGACGTACCACGTAGATGCGAAATAGCCATTTCTAAGATACAAAACCAATTTAACTGTATTTAGAATATCTTCTAGAATGTTCTATTTCATGGTTCATCAAAAATATCTCGGCGTTCTTGCTTTCCATCTGAGGCTGGGATAGTGATGGGAGATTACCCTATCATTAGTGTGTCAAAAATGATGTATCACAGCTTATACCTTTTTGACGTTAAATCACGATATTCCTTAAGAAAGCTGGAGTAAATGAAAAAAGATCCGAATTAAATAACTCTAACACAGGTGTTTATTTCTTTCTATAGTCAATTTTTCCTGCAAGTATTGTCACGTCTGTTTTGCTGACTTGAAAATTCAGCAGCTGTGACCACATGTTTTTGTCAGAAAAACAAAGATAAAAGGCTACTTTGGTAATTAACGAGTGCCCTAATTATGCACATTGGTAATGAATCTGGTCACCTCAGCCAAAGATAAAGTTTTATAAATTTGCATATCACACGCTTGTACTTCACGTAACTAATAATTAATCACGATTCATCATATAGAGGAGAATTCAAAGTATCTCACTACAGACACCCCTTCCAATTGTTTTTTTTATCTCCCAAACATGGCCGTTTTACACACCTTCTTTCGCCCAAGTCACGCCTGTCTACCTGTATTTTTGCCGACAAGCTGTTATTATCATCTTTTAAGATGTCGTTCCCATCTGTACTTACCTTACTCAACTCGAATTCATCTCTATCGATTATAAACACCTAGTAATGATAATAATAATAGTACTTGGTAAAAAGATAAATCCGCCTTTTGTTATTTTTTTGCTCCTTTTACTTATTCTCCTTATATGGTTTCCTTCCATTGGCTTGTTAGATTTCTAGAACTCCATATTTATTTTCTTTAGTTTCAGTTGACTTCTAATTTTACTTACAATTTCTATATACAGATGAAAATAAATACGCGGGTAAACATATTATGTTCAAGTAAGTGCTAAAAAGATCTATTGAGAAAATACGCAATTTCTCTTATTACTGCGCTCATCTCAGGAGATTACTTGAATATTTGGATTTCTAGGACTATTTATTTAATTTGGACACTTCCAGTTGACACCTAATCCAATGTACACGTTGTATCATATCACACAAATTAAAATAAACACGTAAATTAACGTATGTTCAAGTAAGCAACCAATCAGCAATTTGTCTTATCACAGCGTTGCTTATCTGTTAAAGATTTGTCAGTGCACTTGATGCTTTTATTATAACAAATAAATTACGCGAATCATTGTCAACAAAACAAAATCATTATTCAAATATAAGTGAAATTGAAGGTACAGAGGTTAATCGTACTTTCTAAGAAACAATGACACATGCTAATGGAGAGACGTACAATGACATATTTAGTACTTACGTATTTTAGTTTAAGTTGAATTTCCAGTGATTCGACAGAGCAATACTGTCATTGTACACTTATAATTTGAAAAGTAATTCACAGCCTTTTTAGGAGCCCCCCCCCCAGTGGCACAGCGGTATGTCTGCAGAATTAAAACGCTAGAAATCGGGTTTCGATATCCGTAGTGGGCAGAGCACAAATAGCCCATTGTGTAGCTTTGTGCTTAACTTCATACTTCAAACCTTTTTAGGAAGTATACTCTTTTAGCGAGACTGCTAAGATATGTGGAACCACAGGACAGAGCATTTTATAGAAAGTTGTATTCAATGTTCTCCAGGAAAAGACGGGAAAACTCACACTGTTAAGCGATTAGTACAGCAATAAACTCCGAAACTATATAACAAGCCAATTTGGAGAGTCACGCTCCTCAACAAAATGAAGGCTATGATTAAGAACGAGAACCCTCCGAACTAGAAACCACTGTGATGAAGCAGGGCATATCTTCCAGTACCGTTAACAAAATAATAAACAGGAATTTGAAAGTTAAGTAAAATTCAAATTTACGAACTTACAGCTACATCTAGAAATCAACGACTAGATCCTTCAGAAAGAATGCCGAATAAACTGGAATCATAACAATCCCAGCCAATCACGCGTATTTGTTAAGTCTACTGAGGCAATTGTATTGGCCATTTGTGCCTTTGGTCGTTTTATATATTGGAAGTTGACGTCCACGTAAGGTGGGATTTACAGAAAAAAATTCAAAATATTTGATCTAAAATTGACCACGCCCTCTTTTGCAGAATAAGATGTAATCATGGCCACAAAACTGAGTACGATCGGTAACGGAAAATAATGATTAAAGAACAGCAATGAGCCTAGAACATGGTTTTTATAGAGTGCAATTAACCTTAGGATGATGACAAAACCTTGTCGAAACGTTGTACATTTGCTGTCATGTTAAACTTATATTAAAGTTTTTCTTCATTACCCATTTAAGCCGTCTCCAGCCATTATTAACTTTAGGTATACTTTTGTGACCTGTATTACACTATTGTACTTTCACAGTTGAAATTTTTACTTAACTTTATGAAATCTACGAAATCAATAAAATATCTGTTGTTAAGACACAGATAGATTTTGTTTTAACACTAATATAAACTCAAATTAAAGACAAGTAATTACTGAAAAGAGCAGTTAAGTTTAAAACACGAATTTATCTCGTTCATTACTTTATTAGCATAAAGGCAAAAGATTTTGAGCCGGAATCAAATTCCCCATGTTAAGTTTAATAATGTCTTTGTAAAAACTAGGCAATTCTTTATTTATCGCTGTATATGTTCTGCTTTATATAGAAATGGATTGTATATATAACAATGTATTCAATTATGTATGTGTGTGTATGGTCAACCACGTGTATGTTATTGAATACAATTCTGAGAACTTATGAATGAAAGCAAATAAAAATATTTAATAATACGTCATACATACTATATCTATCAAATCCAGTGCTGTCGAGGCCTTTCGTCCAACATCCACGCTCATCAGGCCGGTTGGAATACGACAAACATGATAGTGGCCCAGGCTCTACTTATACCATCAGTTTCAGGAAGAACAACTGTTATGGAGTAAACTGGATTAAGTAAGTGAGTTGCAGTTATCAAAAATTTAATTAGAATCATGATCAATTACACATTATTATTTATTATTTTATTTTTAACATTGCATATTTATTATTATTTATTATTTTATCTTTAACATTGCATATTTATTATTATTTATTATTTTATTTTTAATATTGCATATTTATTATCATCATTGTTTTATTTCAATGAACTTTACTGTCATTCAGAAACAAATGAAGAACTAGCAAGGTAATCTTCTCTTTCCGAAGCGGACCATGCTACCACAACATCAACCAGAGAAAACTACATCAGTAATTCTAAGAAATTGTGAGTGAAATTATAGAAGAATTTGTAGCAATATGTCAACTAGGCTACAGGTGCTATATCCAGTGTCGAAGAAGCCTTTGGCCCAATACCAGGTATCATCAGGCCGGCTAAAATAAGACAGAAATAGTAGTGGTGGTCTAGGTGTTATGTACATCATCAATTTCATGACCAACAACTGTTACGATGTGAACTAGATTATGTGAACTGTAATTATTATTATCTATTTTTTTTTTATTCTGCAAATACTACTAAAGTATTTTTATCCACAACGAAACTCATCCAGCCATCTGAGTTATGATTATCTAAAGTCTTGGTTGAAACCAGCTTTAGTTTAATTATTTTTTGCCTGTTTTTTTTTTTTTTACTTTCAGACTTCATTGCTTAGCTTGAACGTTGGTGGTTTCTTTTTTCCTTTTTTTTTAGTTAACCTGATTGAACACAAATAAAAACAACAATCTATTGTAGCTTTCCCTACGTCGTAGTTTCGATGTGTTAATAATTTTTAATATTGCGTGGTATTTCCTACTAGTTGTCGAATTAATATCTAAGCCCATAATGTTGAGGAAACCAGTTAGTTATGATGTATTAAATGTGTCTCTAGCACCTGAAATAAATTACAATATATATATATAATGAAAAACACCTAAGGTGTGAAAAAATAAAAAGGTGCGCCAAAAAAGGATTCAGCGTTGGACTCTATAGTTTTGCTACTCTAAATCATCCGTCTTTAATTCGAATGACAGAAAAACTAAAAACGGACCACTTTTACTCTTATCTGAAACTGTAGTAAAACTTTCAGATCGATGGCTCACGTGACATTTTTGTGTAGGCGTGCGCAAAAACTTTTGTCAAATTTGAGCGGTTTTTGTTGATTTGTTTGTTTGTTTGTTTTTGAATTTCGCGCAAAGCTACACGAGGGCTATCTGCGCTAGCCGTCCCTAATTTAACAGTGTAAAACTAGAGGGAAGGCAGCTAGTCATCACCACCCACCGCCAACTCTTGGGCTACTCTTTTACCAACGAATAGTGGGATTGACCGTCACATTATAACGCCCCCACGGCTGAAAGGGCGAACATGTTTGGTGGGACGGGGATTCGAACACGCGACCCTCAGATTGCGAGTCGAGCACCCTAACTACCTGGTCTCGAATACGCTATTCATTTTATCGGGAAATAAAGAAACAGCACACGTTAACATATCACTACGACATGAAAGATCTATCCAATCTATCCTGCTATTAACATGCAGGGCCGGGGTTTTTGTTGAATAACTTTGCACATGTAGCTTATATTTAGACCACATTTGTAGGTTGTAAAGATCTATTAGTGAACCAAACTTGAAAAAATTCCATAAAAGTTAAGTATATTTTTTTATCAAAAGAAGTTTTCGTACTTTCGAGTGTGAAGAAAATCAATCAAAATTGGAGATTTTATATTTCGTGTATTTCTTAATGGATTGCCTTGAAATTGGGTATGTGAAGTAAGGGTCTAGTAGAGCACATCCACTGAAAATATGTGATAGTTTGGATTACCGCACTCCTCTTAGCTACAGAAAGTAGAAAATTGCTAAACCATCACTCCTGTTAATAACGCACAGTGTCGCCTGCAAGTTGTTTTGGCCGCATGACACACTACCGTGTGTCTTGATATGTTCCTATATTTTCAATTACTATCGCACTGAAGCCTCGATGAAAAGTGTCGTTACTATCAAAATAGATTAAGAGAAAAAAAGCATACAAGAAAACAGAGGGTTTGATGTGGCCTAGTGGTTAGTGTATTGGGTTCATAGTACGCTTTCTATCTCCACGAACACACTCTCCGCTCTGTATAAAAGTAAATGTCAAATCCCACTGTTTGGTCAAATACGAGTAACACTAGCGATGCATGCTGTTAACTAGTTGCCTTCTCTTTGTTTTGTCAGATAAAAATTAGGGACGACTGTGTGTAGACAGCTCTTTTACAGCTTTTCACGATAATTTTGAAACAAAGGAAAACGGTTTGTAATTGATGCATTACACGTCACTAATTAATATTTAGAGCACTCCTATAATCATATTATGTTGTAATCTAAAGACCAAGAACATCTAAGACGTTTAGTCTCAATTACTGCATTTTTCTCATTTCTGGAATAGCGTTTCCTGTAATTCCGATAGCACAGGTCAATGATCAAGTCTCCAGTATAATTCCCAGATGATGAGAGGTTGTTATTAGATTTGAAGCGATCCTTCCTCTACGAAGAAATATATCGAACACCTAAAGTAGTAACAGAAGAATGGTTTTACAGGATTTATCCGGCGACATTTCGCAGAGATAATAGAGATTAAACTTATGTACACAGTTATTAAGCATGTCCTGTCTGTCAACCACGATGAGTGCAGGACATTTGCTAGAATAAATCTCTTTTTCTTCTTCTTCTTCTAATCCTGGCTATCGTGTCGACCCAATATACTGGCAGTGAGGTACGTTCTGACGTTAAATTAGATCTTTTTTTTTGGTAAGTACACAATGTAAACGTGTTAAACTTGTTGGATGTGACAAGTGAAGCCGCCTGTCAGGGTGTGTCCAATGCGCTAGGCTGACAGATTCTCATCTCTCTATTTTCCTTCGTCTAAGCAGAGTTTTTGTAAAAAGATATACATGTATGCCAGGAAATACGTATAAATGTACATGCAACTCCCCTCTACCCTGAACCATCCCTTTAAGCTTACTTTACTGCACAAAACTCCAAACTTCGTTTATTATTAACACTTCTTTCTCACTCACTCCTGGTCTTAAAATCTGAATTCTTTTCAATCCAGCTTTCCCGGCTAAACATAAATCATCAAGACGTCATAGGTCTCGCTACGCTCGCTGCCCTGTTTATCAATGCTATTCACGTTGCTCCGTTCCTGTTCTGACCTTCTGCAGGCAGGGATCTTCAAATCGTTACAACCAACCGAAATCTAATGAAGTCCATTTTTCGGGCCTATTTGACTTGTAATTATTTTGTCTTTGGTCAACCGCTCCAGCTGTCCTAAATTGAATGTGACAAGAGTTCCCGAAACTGTTAATCGTCGCCACCGACATGCTGTGGTTCCAACAAAACATGATATCGTAATCTTTTCCTCCTATTTTTGTTATTTACTGTATTATCTGGTTTTACGAATTTTCTGGGATGCGAAGCGAAATGGGAGCCGAAGTAAAAATATAACAAAACAAAATAAAGAAATCAGGCTGTAGTTTTTTTTATCCTTTTTGAGCAGCAGTAGCTAACAATAGTGTTCAATACTTCGAAAGATATTGGTGAATATGGCTAAATTCAATGAAACGCGTTGTTAAGCTTTCCAGACTTTCAGCTGCAGCGACGCCAAGACAGCTGAAACAATAAATACTGACTAAAAAAACAACTCACTAGTTATCCAACTAACAAAAAAGACATTCTATTATGAAATTATTAATAATAAAATTCGTAATTAATATTTTGCTGTTTATAATGGCTTTGTTGTGTAATACAAATTTATTTTATTTTCATTTATAAAATCTTGACCTAATCCTTTGCTTTTCATAACTTTTACTGTTTATTTAAATGTGATAAACAAAAATATTTTTCTACGTATTTTGTCATTTTGTCAGAAGCTAATTGATCCAAACTAGCAATCCAAAATAATGCTCATAATAAGAATATGTAATAAGAATGGCAAATAATATATATATATATATATACATATATACAATAAACAGTTTTACTCAATAACATTGATTAAAGAAACATTAAAAAGTATAGAATATAAGTTCCTTACAAAAAACAACCCGGCATGGCCAGGTGGTTAGAGCACTCGACTCGCAATCTACGGGTCGCGGGTTCGAATCCCCGTCACACCAGACAGCCGTGGGGGCGTTATACTG
>NW_013665678.1:277555-285116 GCF_000517525.1 Limulus polyphemus
TACAAAAAACATAATAACTAGTTGTTTGCATGCACTTTCCCTGTCCCTTGAAAAGCGTGATACCAATGTTCACAGCTCCGTACAATCTAACTTAACAACGTCAAATGACCAACGAAAGTCCATTAAATAGTTTCTGCGGTGTAGTTTTGGAGAAACGTAGCATCTAAGATATATGAGTACGACACATGTTATTGCTTAACTACAGAGCTGGTTACCAGGGCATGACAGATAATACCGCAAATAAAACCAATAAGGAAGATAAAAAAATCCTCCTTAACAACGCCTAGTGACCAACGAAAGTCCATTAAATAATTTCTGCGGTGTAGTTTTGGAGAAACGTAGCATCTAAGATATATCGGTACAACACATGTTATTGTTTAACTACAGAATTGGGTACCAGGACATGACAGATAATATCGCAAATAAAATTAATGTTCATGAAAATAAAAAATAGTAATAAATATCTAATTGAATTCGTATACAGAATCATGCCAAAAATAATAGAAATATAATACTATAATTCAAATAACTAAGATAAATGCATTAAAAAGATGGAAATAATGAAGGGTGTTTTTATAGAGCGATCAGACGGAAGTAGGAACTAGCTGAAATGTATAAGCAGTAACAAAACACGAGAACTATCACAATAGTAATAAATCTTAAAAAAAGTAACAACCATGGTAAACATGACATTAAAGTAATTATCAGGAACCAATTTATTGTATTGTTTGTAATTAAGCACAAAACTACCAAATGGGCTATCTGTGCTCTGCCCACCACGGGTATCAAAACCCGGTTTCTAGCGTTGTAAGTCCGCAGACATACCGCTGTGCCACTAAGTTGCAGGAACCAATGTAACTAAACTAATGATATACTATAGAGACCTGTTATACTGTTTATATTAATTATAGTGAGAGCTTAAACTAAATGGGAGGTGAAACTAATGGTGATCACCATACTGAAGTTACAGTTCTTCATTACTGCCACCTGTTATACTGTTTATATTAATTATGGTGAGAGCTTAAACTAAAGGGGAGGTGAAACTAATGGTGATCACCATACTGAAGTTACAGTTCTTCATTACTGCCACCTGTTATACTTTTTATATTAATTATGGTGAGAGCTTAAACTAAAGGGGAGGTGAAACTAATGGTGATCACCATACTGAAGTTACAGTTCTTCATTATTGCCACCTGTTATACTTTTTATATTAATTATGGTGAGAGCTTAAATTAAAGGGGAGGTGAAACTAATGGTGGTCACAATACTGAAGGTACAGTTGTTCATTACTGCCTTAAACAACTGATTAAGAAATTTAAAAAATAAACGTGATAGTTCTGAAAAAGTCTGTATATTCTTAAAATTATTAACCCCACTGTCGGTAGCAAAATCTAGTGTTAAACATACAGCAAAATAAACCTCGTTTGTATAATATTCAACAAATCCTATTGTCCCTAATAAGATTGGAGTAGTGAACATTGTAGCGTAACTTATATGAATTCTTTTTATTCGGGAAGTTTATAGCTTCAAAATTAATTTAGAATTTAGAACTTGAACGTTAATTAACGATGCCTGTATCTACATCCAGTAATGTGTTTTGTCTCTAGTGACAAAACTTGAACCCAGAGTGAATTTGTAATAACCACTCTGTTCTTCTGTTTTCATGACATCTGTGGTTGTGAGGTATCTTCCTGTAGGGTTGTGACCAAGTTGCTTGACCACCCATAAATGCCCCACGATAAATAGTAAACGACGGTAAACCCCTACATAAACGTCCCGCAGACGTCGGCAAGAATATGTTGCCTAATTATGATGACCACCCCAACAGTTGATGGTTATTATTTTGTTCACTTCTTTGGACCGAGAAACCCCACAGATCTTCGTTCCAATATAATCACATCTTCACCCACCTATAAAACAGTCCTTGTTACGAGGGACTCATAAAACACTGCCCAACAGTCTTAATTTACAATATGGGAAGTCAAAACATAGAAACTGATTAAATCCTAAATTACAAACTCACTTTCAAGTTTCTTCATTTTATGTAGACATGCTCCTCGTTAACAAGCACAATTCGAATTCTTCTTGCTTAAGAATTTGATGGCTTTTGATAAGAAGTTTTTTTCCAATTAAATGACGTGTGATTCAGACACTCTTACAGTGACATTAAAACGCTCAATGGGAACTTGGAACTCAAGTTATGTATATAACAGGGTTTGTTAAGGAATTTTAAAAAACTAGTCGTCCAAACTTAACGACCTTTCACTTAATTCTAGTATTAATCTTAGGGTTTTCGTAAACGATATTCATCCTCTTTTTTTTATCTATTCAATTAACACTATACATTTTTCATAGTAATACTATTCTGCAAGGAATTATCTATGAATATTACTATTTAACAGAATATTATCTAAGTCTACATATTATTTTACGAAAATAACACCGTTCACAATCAGAATAAACCGATTGCTGATTTTTTTAATTATATTATTAATACATCTTTCTTTTTTACGAATCTTCGTCAACATACTCATATTTTACAGCGCATAAGAAATTCGTATTTCAGTCTTATTAAAGCTTCCTGAACTGCGACAAAATCCATGAGCATTAGCAATGTGTAAGAGCGAGTAACTGTATTGTGTTTTACTTATTTTTGTTCAGTGTAATTAATTTGAAACAAGGTTCGTGTAATCTAACTTCTATTAATTTGACGTAACACTTTCTGAAATACTCTTTTCACACTTTGCTGGCATTTTAAATAGATAATATGCCCCAGAATACACCGTATCTCCTTATGGGTCTCATAAATAACACAACTAAGACATTACAACCAAAACAATAAATATATATGCAATCTATGACCACCTAGAGAAACTCGTGCAGACTATATAACAAGTTAACAGACCATCACAAATCGCGTATGCATGCCACACGTACGTATCATACCAATTAAATTCATTTTATTTACACTACAGTGTTCTCATATTATAAAACACGAAATTACCCTGTTTTATGGAATTCCGTATTTTCAACAGTCTTTAAAATGTAATAATTCAAAAGTATATTAAAAGAACAAACTGTGTTAGTATGACAGAGCCAGTTATAATTAATTGTAATCAATTCGAAGAATGCATTTTCTCACACAAGAAAAACAGTTCTTGATACAAAAATGAGATTTATTTTCTTTACAATAAATGTTTTCTGCCCTAATTGTAAATAGATAACAGCTTTGTATGCACTTGTATGTATACTATAAGATCCGATATTCTCATATAAAATATGAAGTACCGTCATATTGCACATTTGAGTTTATATTATGTACTAACGAAAAATTGGTATTGTTTTATGCAATTTGTATACATGACTTGAGTTCTTAAACGCGTGTCACAGTCTGTTGAAAGGTTAAGAAATACAGTCATGGGGTCCAGTAAGTTACATAGTTTAAACGAAACTCATTAATCAAACATAAGTATCACAGTAAAGTTTAGGGAACTGTTACTATAATGAGAGTGTATAGGAATTAGGAAAACATTGTTCGCATTTTCTTAGAAACAAAACTAAAAATAAATAAATGAAAAACGAAATTCTTTATGTGGTTTAGTGATGCATGCATTATCTTCTTTCCTTAATTGGCAAACTAATACATTAAAAATGTACATAATGACTTCTGGAGTCACTTTCTGTTCTATCACTGCTTTGGCAAACTCGCCCCCCCCCAGTGTCACAGCGGTATGTCTGCGGACTTACAACGCTACAAACCGGGTTTCGATACCCGTGGTGGGCAGAGCACAGATAGCCCATTGTGTAGCTTTGTGTTTAACTTCAAACAAACAAAATTGGCAAACTCATACGTTGCAAATGTACATAATGACTTCTGGTGTCGCTTTCTTGTCTATCACTGTTTTATCGCTAACTGTACTTGGATGACTGGTTTACCTATAGTTTTCCAGAAATGTTTTCACTGGTTCACAGTGTTGTACAGTTCAAAGTTTTGAAAATGATATAAGTAATTTATCATTTTCTTGTAATAAACCGTTGTATGACAAAATTCTGAGAGTATGTTTCCTCTTATAACTCGCGAATCGCTGGACTGATTGTCACCGAACCTGGCATTCCCGAAGAGTGGCATAGGGAGTTGGGATATGCTTCTCCTATGTCGCCTCTTGGAATCCCTATGTCCTCCCTGTGGGTTGAACGGGTACTACAGCTAGCGTTTATCAAAAGGAAAATTAGATGGTGCGATGCCCCCCAGTGGCACAGTGGTATGTTTGCGGACTTACAACACTAGAATCCGGGTTTCGATACCTGTGGTGGGCAGAGCACAGATAATCCACTGTGTAGCTTTGTGCTTAATTACAAACAAACAAGATGGTGCGATTGGAAATTGTTTCTTACAGGATTTTCGCGCAAAGCTTTACAAAGAGCTAACCGTTCCATCCCTCATTTTGAACTGATATGTTTATAGCACCCCACGACCCCAAAATGCAGAGCGCGTTTTTGTCGCAAGGGGTCACAAAATATGATCCATCGGATCCTAGTCCGAGCATGATAATCACTAGACCACTTCCGTCCTAAGTAGCCCCTGGAGGCTCAGCGGTAAGTCTTAAGGTTATTACGCTGAACATCGGGTTTCGATACCCGCGATGAGCAGAGCGGTGACAGCCCATTATGTGCTTAACAATAAACAAACAATCTGTTCCAAGTAAGTTCAGTATTTTCAAGTACCTATTAAATAGGCAGACAAAAAAAAAGATTGGATTCAGCTTGGTTAAAGGGCATTTTGCAATTCATTAGCCCAGGTCTTTTTGTCAAAATGTTCCAAACGCTTTATTCATTCAAATATTGCGAAAAGCTGACGAGGGTAATGTGAAGCAAACATTTTGTTGTTGCATTTTTTTTCTTTTTTGATTCGTAATGAAGCTTTATGATAATACCATCTTACTAGTTATTTTGATGGTAAAAATGTATATATCAAACTTTTATTGTAACTCTCACACTGTTTGAAATCCCATTATTAGTCATTATTTAGGCAAGATTACCTAAGTTTAATTATTTACTTTTTATTACTAGCTATTGATTATTAGCTTAATTTATAATGTTATTCAAATATTTAATTTAGGAAAATATTAAGAATGACAGAAAGATCGGTAATACAGATTCTTGCTTGTCTATTATGTTCCTGAAAAATTCTGACTTTTTGTTTTTTATGTTTTTTCTAATTCATTGGGATCTGTATTCACAAAAGATGTTGTAAATAGTGTTTTTGCTCACCATTGGGTCTTTAAGTGTTTGGCGTATACTAAGTACGAATGTGTTGTTTTATGGCTTCTGAGCACGTGACTTTATACTATCATCATATTTTCAGAGACATCTTTGACGTGGGGAATATATTTTTATTCTTTATTTCCTTCTAGATCAAGTGTTCGGGGTATTCATTGTCAGGAAGGATTGTTGTGATATGCCTTTCCTAGCGTCGTCTTTACCATGTTGAAGTGGTTTGATTTATAGTCGAAGTATTTACCAATATCTGTTGTTTTCCTGTAAATCCCTATGGTATATGAGTTATGTTTCTTGGAAACCATCACGGAATATGAGTTTTTTATTTTCTATTTCTATTATGAAATGTATCGCTGAATGTTATCTATTCAGGTTATTCATGAATCCTGGAATCTTGTCTGTAGTGTGTGCTCGTATTATGAATGTATTGTCAACATATCTCAGTCAAACCTGGATTTGAGAGAGGCAGTTTTGATAAGGCTGTTTTCGAAGTCATCTACGTAGAGGTTACTGGGTATTAGTGATACAGTTGAGCACGTAGCTGGTCTTGCTATTGTTAGCAGTATTTTTCTTCACACTGGAAGTAAGCCGTATTCATACAGAAAGTTGTGGGTTATATTATCGTTGAGATTGTAAGCTGTGTGCTTTCCTTGAGAGTTGGCCAAATATCTACAATGCCTCAGGTTGGATTCTGACCATTGCATGTTATGAGGTTATCGTAATTGCTTTTAAGTCCTTACAAAGTGGGTTCAATTTTTATAATGTGCGTGAACATTTAACCTATTAATGTTGACATTATATTTATAACATGTATAACCTAAGGGTTAGCCTGATGAATCTTTCAAGTGTGATGTATTGATAGCTGTTTGTTTATGTTCCAAGTTATTTTTCATGTTCGTTTTCAAGAAGACCCAGTATCGGATCGCGATCCCTGCCACAATATGTAGTCCATCTTAAGACTTCCGTGAAAATAGCAGTAGATTATCAGCCGCAACGCTGGATATATAGTAATTAGTACTTAATAATTACAATTGATATTTTTTTCACCTAGGTGATCGTATAGGCTATTAAACATGACAGCGACTGATATCCGTTCGTCGCGGCCTTATTGAAAGTACTTACTCATATCAACATTACACAAAGTTATACATACTTATATTAATCAATGTTAATCTTAAATCATCACTTTATGAGAAATCACATGAAAAGTGTGTGTTCGTTGTTAAGCACAAAGCTACACAATGAGCTGACTGAGCTGTGACCACCATGAATATCGAAACTCGGTTTTTAGCGGTGTGAGCCCTCAGACTTCGTGAAAAGTGTCTTAGAGCTTAGAAAAAAAGGACCACTTTCTTCTTCGTCTTCTTCTTTGAGTACCACATGTAACTGGTAGGTTTAGGCTCTTAATTTTTAGCGGCAGTATAGCGGCTCCTAGAAAGGCTCTGAGTTTTTTGTTTTTTTTTCAAGAATGAACTATTAACTCATAGTTCCATCTCTTGACTAATGTGAGATCTAATTACAGCTGGGCTATTGAGTATTCCCTCTTGTTTCTGGCTGCTTGTTTGTTTTAGCACGAAGCTGCACGATGGGCTATATACCTTGTATCCACCGCAAGGATCGAACTTTGAATTTTATTGTTGTAAGCCATTAGACTTATCACTGAATAAACGGGGGGGGTCTTTTCTAACTATATCAGATTTCAAAACAAATAGTATGAATATAAATTGTTATTAAACGTGAACATGCTTGGCAATAGCTCAGTCTATTAAAAAAGTAATTGAACAATGGTCCTCCATATTTTACCAGAAGAATTGGAAAGAAACATGGTTTCATCCTAATAACGAGGTATTTTGTCCGCCCTAATAGAAGGTCTAACAGAACACCAAAATAAACACGTCAAATATTTTGATAACACCTCTTATTAGTTACAGTCCATTACCCAAAATCAACTCACCCCTCCCTTTCCCGAAAATCTCAAACATATACTTCATCAGAACATCTTGATAAGTTGAAGCAACCAATCATCGAGAACGCTTAAGCTTTACAATTACATAAACACCTTATGCTACTGACCTCTTGAGAATCAGTGACAAAGTATCTATACATAGGAAGATCATTTTTACTTGTGAAACGTCCCAGGATCAGGAAGATTTTTGTAAAATACAAGTCGTCTAAAATCTAAGCCTTCAAAAGGACTTAAGTATGTCGTTCATTGTTATTAGATGCATTGATGCTAAGTTCACTAGATTAATTTTTCAGTTTTAATTAATAACATATTGGTTTG
>NW_013665678.1:286116-297798 GCF_000517525.1 Limulus polyphemus
CGTTGTAAGTCCGCAGACATACCGCTGTGCTACTGGGGGGCTAACATATTGGTATCAACTGTTTGGAGATCCAGTTGTCCTTTTTTTCCTTTGTTAGTTTCTGCAACAATCCTCATATTTTTGTCCGAAGGACCCACCTACAGGAATGTTACTTGGTTTAATTGATCTAAACCTCAGTAATTGAAAGTTTATTTGTGTGTCTGTTGCTTTAAAAGTGTCGCGCAAGACTACATAAGGGCTATCTGTGCATTGTCGTCCTTAAACTTTAGGATGACAGACTTGAAGGAAAATACTCTTGCCGACTCTTGAGCTACTTTCTAACTGAATAGTAGAAATTGTCTGTCACTTCTATAGCACACTCACGGCCCTGAAGTGCGAAGCATGCTTTTACGGCAACGGGACGCGAATGTTTAACTCTCGGATTCACACGCCAAGCACACTACCCTCTAGGCAATGCTCATTCCCATAACTGAAAATACTTAAATGAGTAATTAATTCAATTATTTATTATTTCTAGACCAGATCATTCGCAAATCATTACCCCATTAAGCCTAATTTAAGTTTTGAGATTCTGTTACCTTTTTTATTGTTTTCTTTACTTTTTTTATTGATAAGTATTATACTAATGGTTTCACAATACTTTTACATACAAATACTTCACCAACCACTTACTGTTCAAAAGGTAAATCTAACACAAACCTTGCAAAATCAGTGGTTGTCAAGAATAGGCAAATAAATCTAGACTAGCTCGTTAAGCAAACTTAGTAAGCTGGATGCTCGCTGACGGTTGGTTTGTATTTTTGATTTTTGAAATATTTAATGAGCGCATGTGAGTATCTATTTTTGCTTGTTTTCATTATTATGCTATGGTTAACCCGGTGACATGTGTCTGCATTAAGTTTTTGTTTGCATTCTCAATTTTAGCCGTTTCAATATTCATATTGGAATACCCTGCCTCGATAAATTTGGATTTCTGTACGACGATGTTATGCGGTGTGTTTTGTTTTCCCCTTGTCTGTTGTTTAACCTGACATCTTTATTACGTCTCTATCAAAAAAAAAGTCTCTAAAACAAGTTTGTGCTTCAGAAAAATAAAACAATTGTTTAAAAGTTTTATAGATCAAGCAAGACGTGTGCTTTCTGGGGAATGGAGTAAGAACAATCTCATTTCGAAATTCTTACATTGTATATTCCTAAAAACCTGCAGGTTATATATATATTTATATATAACCATGCTCTCTGGGGAATGGAGAAAGAACAATCTCATTCCGAATTTCTTACATTATATATATTCTCTAAAAACCTGCAGATTATATATATATATATATATACGTGCCTTCCAAGCTAATTAAAAATTGATTTAAGACAAACATCGGGCAATTATTTTCACTGAAAATTACTGCCGGAACTTAATAAGCAATTAATTAACTTGATGTAGTTTAACTTAATTCCAAAAATCGTAGACGGGAGGCAGACAGATTAGCAGCTATTCACAACATAAAGCTGAATCGTATGATTATAGCTAAAGTTATGCATAAATATTGTTCTTTCTTCTCGTCCGTTCATTTCTTATTCTAAAGCTGAAACACGAAAGAGTAAGACTACCTTTAACTCGCTTTCTTATCAAATTTCTGATATTATAATTACTGTTTTTCAACGAAAGATTAACACCTGAAATTTTTATAAAAGTCTTATGTTTCTAGAGGTAACAAATTCCAGCAAGGTTAGAAAATTAACTTTTATGAATCCTGTGATAACACAGGCCTGCGAATTTAAAGTTCATAAAAGTTGTTTTGGTTTTAATAACGGATTTCGAAAACTGTATTCTTTTTTTTCTATCACGTAAGAAATTTTTACAAATCGGGAAGAAGGAAAAACGCTTACTTAGAAAAAATTATTATTTTTTACCACAATGAGCATTTTTTTTATTATGTTTAGGTTCTAGAACGATCGATAAGATTCTCACATCGCTATCGTTCTAGAGAAATCTATTGCCAATGGTTGTCAGCATTTTAAGCATAACAAAATATGACCCGATTTGAATGAAAATGATTCACTTATTTAAAAGTACATATGACGTTTTGTTAAAAATCTGTACATGATGGAGAAAAATGGATATCATTTTCGGATTCAGCGTACAGGAATTACTGTGGAACATGTAAATATTTCAAGACAATGTAATCAGCGCAGGCCTGTGTAATTAATAGGAGAGGGGAGGAGAAGCTGATATGAAGTACAATCAATGGGATAACTTTGCGTTTCTATAAACTGATCGCAAAGTTAACTGTGCTACGAAATCTTTTGTTTCTACCAGATATATTGTGTGATCTATTTAAAATATTCTCAGAAAATAAAATAAAAAGTCAAATCTAACATTTCCTTGCTGAATATTACAAATATGTTTAACAACGAAAATATTATGAATTTAATTGTTTGGTTTATTTGTTTGTTTTTAATTTCGCGCAAAGTTACACGAGAGCTATCTGTGCCAGCCGTCCATAACTTAGAGGGAAGGCAACTAGTCAACACCACCCACCACCAACTCTTGGGCTACTCTTGTACCAACGAATAGTGGGAAAGACCGTCACTTTATGACGCCCTCACGGCTGAAAGGGGGAGCATCTTCGGTGACAGGGATTCGAACCCACGACCCTCATCCTGCGATTCTATTATTCTAAGGTTGTTTTTGGGGGAGGGTACGAATACTTTAATAACAGAGATGGATTTAAGCCCCAGGATGTTCCCTTGTAACTTCGGAGCAGATGGAGTTGGAAGAAGATCTTTTATTCAAGGAGCTCCAGGTGGTTTTCCAGGTAAGGTTTTTGTCAAAGATGACTCCAAGATACTTGACTGTATTAGAGCGCCATATACAAATATTTTCGATTTATATATCAAACAATGACTGGTCATAACATGGTTGAAACTTATGGCGGGAAGTACAAAAGAAAGTATTTTTGAGTTTACTAACATTAACACATGCCTCTCAAAGACCCAAACCACACTTTTTGCTCACGGTTCGCAGATGATGTTGCAATCTGGAAGAGTGCCTCAAAGCCAACAACAGCAATATAACAATATACAACCACTACTAAACGAAATAGAATTGTACTGCAATAAGTGGAAAATTAAAGTTGATGCGCTCAAAACATACGTCATATTACAAAATCGTACAAGCAAAATAATACCATAGTTATATCTAGACAGCACTCTCTTATAGGTAGCAACATCAGCAAAATTCTTAGGGATTACATTTGACTCAAAATTAAACTGGATACCATATATTTATAGCATAAAAACCATAATTTGGAAGAAAAAAAAGGCGAGTTACCTTAGGAGTCTGACTGACAACAACCAAGAAGCTTCACCAGAAAATACATTAAAAATTTACAGAACATACATAACTATGCCCGTATAACATGTATAAATATATCAGAAACACACATCAGCAAACTACAGCAAATACAAAGATATATTTTAACGAAAGCATATATAGTCCCACGATTAACAAATTCAGTCTTTCTACACAACTATTCAAACATGCCAACTCTATCAGACAGACTTCTGGATAACTCGCTTCAATATTATAAGAAAAATATTAATAAAAATGAACTGATGAGCAAACTAGAGAGTTATATAATAGATAATGAACCAAGCCATAAGTACCTCTCCCCTCTAAACATCATAAATAAGAAACTTACAGGCCAAACAGTGCTAGGCTAACGGAATCCTAGATACAAACGTATCTCTATGTTAGAAAGGTTTTGTATGTAAAAATATAATTATGTATGTGTGTATATGACTGATAAGCGGAAATGTATTGCGAACATGGACTAATAGTGTGATCATTCATGAGTGAAGCTAGTAAAAATATACGAGTTAATATCACTCATGGCACGAAAATCAGCGGAAAATGGATAGAATTTAACATACTGTGAGTTATGCAAAAACGCAACAAGAGTTATTACGTATGATTCAGTAACAGTGCAAAAATAAGACAATTCCTGAGAGGGAGGAAGAGGTCAACGCTGAACTTGCCCCCACCAGGTCCAAAAAGAAATGGATCGAATCCCGATAATGTAGATTGTAGAAGAAGAAGACTGGCATTAAGGTAAGACGCCGGAAGGCGTGAACTGCAGCCTGTAAGACTTCGTTGAGAGTGACCATTGTCTTGCAGTTGGCACCGAGATCTGTGTCACCAGAACATTGAAAGAGGTAGACGGAGATTTATGGGTGGATATATCAGTAAAATATAGTACATAAGGCAGCGGTATATGAAATTAGCCCTGTATAGCTCCTGCACACAACAAAAAGGAACGAAAATGAAAGCCCTCAATAAAAACATTTGACCATTGTCCAAAAACAATCATCTTTAAGGCTCGATAACTCACAGTCCCAAATGATTTCAAGTTTGTATTTAAGTTCTAAATTTTAACTGTTGAAGTTAAGCAATTGCAATGGTGTGAGCGCATTTTCTAAGCTGACACAGCATTGTTATGATTAATTATACTTGTCATAAGACACTAATATTAAGCCCATTATATTATTTTAACATTACACTCTTTATGCAGTCCCTTAGGGATTTTCAAAACGAATAATAGTGTATGAAAGTATTTCAACCACACTATGTCCGCCATATTCATCGCCATTATGGCTTATATAAATAGTGTTCCCACCATTTCTGTGTTTTTTGTATACCAGCCGACCTGATGAGCTCTGTATTGAGCGAAACGTGTCGTCGTCAATGAATATGACCAACATTGTGTGGTTGAAATACTATTATATGCTTTTCATCTTCTTAAAATCTCTAAGGCACTGAATAAAGAATTTAGTGTTAAAAATATAATAGGCTTAATACAGATGTTAAAATTAAAGTTTTAAAGTGATATTGTTTGAGAAATTATATTACACCAATAGTGAATGTCAAATAATCTAGTTTCTGAACTCAGTATATTTTCCACGTTTTTCAATGAATAACAAAAAAAAACATACATCTTTCATGCACTACAGAGGTCTGTTCATGTATCTTAATACAGATGCAGTGACTCTTTATGTAACAGAATAATTCCCTTCAAAAGAATGTTAAACAACACAAATATCTATCCAATAGTGGGATGTTTGCATCAACAAATTAAAAACGTCAAATATTGACTTTTATTGGAACCTCGTATTTTGAGAAGTGTCTGTCAAAGGCTATATGCTTGTATTTCTAACTATCCCTAAAAACACACATAACTGAAATAGTCATAAAACATGGATAAACGATATTATAATAGCACTAAAAATAGGAAGTATTCTACACTTTGAAAACTTATGTCACGAAGTTACTATGTGTTCTTAACACAGCAGAAAAAACGTATTATCTTGCTTTTTGGTGCATTTTAAATTTTACATATGACTAAAATGACAAAAATCGATTTTACATTTGTAACCGATACAACATATAGTGTCATAAAAAATCAAAATAAGAATCTTATATAATGTAAAACGTATCTGACTGAACTTTGGAATCTAACCCACAACAACGTGAGCTTTCATTCGACGTCATAATACAAATATAACAGAAACACGTTTATAAAAAGTGATTCAAATACCAAATTGGCCCGGCATGACCAGCTGGTTAGGGCGTTCGACTCGCAATCTGTGGGTCGCGGGTTCGAATCCCTGTCACACCAGACAGCCGTGGGGGCGTTATAATGTGACGGTCAATCCCACTATTCGTTGGTAAAAGAGTAGCCCAAGAATTGGCGGTGGGTGGTGATGACTAGCTGCCTTCCCTCTACTCTTACACTGCAAAATTAGGGACGTCTAGCGCAGATAGCCCTCGTGTAGCTTTGCGCGAAATTCAAAAACAAAACAAACAAATAGCAAATAAACTTTGAAAAAACAAATTTCATAAAGGAAATATTTAAATATTTTAAGAACTTTGCTAAGTCTTTTGCCCCTCCCCTCACCCCGATGGCTCAGTTGTAACTCTGAGGACTTATAACACTAAAAATTTAATTTCGATACCCGCGGTGGGTAAAGCATAGATAGCCTATTGTATAGCTTTGCGCTTAACAACAAAGAAACAACTAAACTATGCCATTTGTTTAAAATGCTTAAATGGTATAATCCCGTTTAACATTTAACATAATGAATCAATTTGGTACAGCTTAGGTTTCAAATAAAACAACTTATAGCTGTCACATAATTTAATGTAAACTGTATTTATGATATAATGGCTATAAGTACCACTCTGAAACAAATACGAGTTGATCTCATAAGCTGAAATGTTCTTATTGATTTCACAAAGATTTTTTTCTAATCTAAAGAAAGAACTGTACATTTTTTATATGATAGTAAAGTTTCAATTTAACGGAGTTGGCATTAGAGAAAGAGATTGAAAATATATTGTATTCAGTCGTTTTGCGGCACTTTTATGGAGCTCAAGAAAAACAAATGCGAGTCTTGAATTTTCTCCATTTTCCATAACAAGGAAAAGCTCACTAGAAAATGAATCGGCGCCTGTAACTTAGTTTGACTGTATGGCAATGTGACCACTTTTACCCTGACGTCAAACCTGCGGGAGTTGGAAGTGTGGCTTGGGGCATTCCATCTTGTAGCCAGACAGAGAGAAAAGGAGTCCTTTGATAAGCTTCGTAATTAACCACCATTACTCAAGACAGTTGGTACATAAAAAAACAGGAAATTGTAGTTCAAACAAAATGGCTTGCCTGGAGTGATATAGATATAAGTCATATTGGAATGCAGCATTTATTATATATTTATATATGTAGTACCTATACACACACACACACACACACACACTAAAACTTATAAATATGTGTGTTTATAAAATAAACACAGTATAGCAGTATATTTTTATCGTTGGTTCTCGTTTCAACTCATTTGAAAGAGATTTGGTTTGTTATGAATTTCGCACAAAGCTACACGAGAGCTATCTGCGCTAGCCATCCCTGATTTAGCGGTGAAAAGTAGAGGGAGGGCAGCTAGTCAATACCACCCACCGCCAACTCTTGAGCTACTTTTGTACCAACGAATAGTGGAATTGACCGTCATATTATAGCGCCTTCACTACTGAAAGGGCGAGCATGTTTGGTGTGACGGGGATTCGAACCCGCAACCCTCAGATTGCGTGTCGAGCACCCTAACTACCTGGTCTCGAATACGCTATTCATTTTATCAGGAAATAAAGAAACAGCACACGTTAACATATCACGACGACATGAAAGATCTATCCAATCGGTAATCGACTATTAACATGGAGGGCCGGCGCTAGCGGAGCGGGGAGGAGCAGGTCCCCCAAACTAATGCCGTCCATTAATATAATATTAGAGTTATTTTATATTTATTTCTATTATATATATATCAATGCCCCCCCCCTCCCAGTTGAGAAAAGCTAAAGCCGGGACTGTTAACATGGCTAACACTTTAGTGATCGAACACAATGACATTAAAGGTTTAGCCAATCAGTTGTCGACTAGTTTAGTGATTCAAAAGTCAAACCCCTATTTCTTGAGCTTTTGTAGTAAATACACAACAAAATAAGTTCAAAGTAAAATGTACCATCGATTAGTGTGGATCTTTCCATTCCAAATTATTTCCAATACCACATGACAAGAAAAGTGTACAAAAGAACGGAATCGAGCCCACAGTGCGAAGCGTGTTCAATGTCACGTCTCGAACCCCGAATTCTTGGATAATTACCCTTTAAGCCACGCTCGAACCTCGAAAAAAGAAAAACGTTGGGCTAAAAGCTAAAAGATTCTGCTTTTATCGTGAACTGCAGACGATGGTAAGGCACTCTAGCACATTTCATGGCTAACTGTACAATAGAAAAGTTTAAATTTTTTAATTATGTAATTTACATAAACCATTTTCCGTATGTAACTTCGAGTCATTCTTATCAAAATATATTTAAAAAAAACATCAATATAATATTTGTATTATTATTTTCAAATAAAAAATCAATAACAATAAGAGCTAGGAAAATGTTTCAAAAATTTAATAATAATGGTTTATGGTCAATGAAAATATTACCAAAATAACAGAATAATTTTTGTAGGAAGAAATATATAACTTATTAATACAAATTATTCGAATATATGAACATTTGTTGACGTTTTGAACAAACATAGTAGCATTAAGTGTTCTTAGAATATTTTCGAAAAATTTTGAAACTGCTCACTTTATATTGAAGTAAAATTGCTCTGAAGTTTCCAACAGCACATAAATGATCTAAATTTTAATAATGCCGATATTAATCAATATTAAACAAAATATTAGGTTATGGTGTACAATGCCCAAATTATATTAAACATGGCCAAATAATATTAAACACAATATTTTAGGTTATAGTGTACAATGCCCAAATAATATTAAACAAAATATGAGGTTATGGTGTACAATGGCCAAATAATATTAAACAAAATATTTTAGGTTATAGTGTACAATGCCCAAATAATATTAAACAAAATATTTTTATGTTATGGTGTACAGTGTCCAAATAATATTAAACAAAATATTAGGTTATGGTGTACAATCCCCAAATAATATTAAACAAAATATTTTATGTTATGGTGTACAATGTCTAAATAACATTAAACAAAATATTTTTAGGTTATAGTGTACAATGCACAAAAATGACATAGTATGGTTCTTCCATGAGTATTAGGTGTGATGATTCATAGCAGTAAGACTGATAATAATATTAATCACATTATTATTTAATGAATCAATATATATTTCCAGTAACCGAAGAGTTTGTTATCGTTTTAATTATATAGTGTTTGCTGTACGTCACTACAGACCAGCCTTTTTTGTTCAATAACAAAATTCATTGGACCGGATGGGTGAAGCGTGCAAAAATCTTAGTTGAAGTTCTTTTTTTTTATCATTCGTTTACGTAACATCAAGGCTTACGTGTATAACACCTGAACTGGCGAAGCATGATTTTAGATAAGCTTATTTGCCGTCTCGATACGTAAAAGTACAAACTGATCGATATTTCTGTTCGTTTCTTGTGCATGAAAACTGAGTTAGTGCTGTGAAACAACGTATTAACAGCTATTCTCAGGGAGCACAACTCTTTTTGATTGTGTTCTACCATAATTTAAGTCTTGCTTACAAATTCTTTCTACTCTACAAATTTCACGTATTCTATGTTTTTCAACAAAACATATAATAATGCAGAAAATGTGAGTTAGTAAACCCAACTCTGTTGTCCCTTTGGTTTACATAACAAAAACAGCGATTTTCTTAGTCACAAACGTAAAACCCGAACTTAAATTATTCCTGCCACCATATTCTCTCACATATTTTCTATGGCCGTGATCTTGGGATTTTTAATAACCATATTAAATCCAGTTGGTAATCGTCAAAGAAAACTCTAACAGTTTATAATATACCACGTGCTAGAAGTAATTCGCGTGACTGTCAATTTCCCAAACATGCACGAACATCTTTACTTTTCTGTGCCTTACCAAACTTACATTAATACAAAGAATAATGAAATACATTGCTCAACTTGTTCCGAAAGATGTAAATAAATGTTTATAAAGTCCTTTTTATAAGTGAAATCATAAACTATTTCACAATAAGCAAGCGATGCGTGTATAAAAACAAATTATCTTTATACGTTTGTTTGCATTTCAATTTTCAATTCAATTATTTAGGGTAAGTGTATGAGTGTGTTAGTTAAGCTATAGGGTGAGTTTATGAGTGTGTTAGTTAAGCTATAGGGTGAGTTTGTGGATGTGTTAGATAAGCTATAGGGTGAGTTTATGAGTGTGTTAGCTAAGCTATAGAGTGAGTGTATGAGTGTGTTAGTTAAGCTATAGGGTCTCACCCTATAGCTTAACTAACACACTCATACACTTTTTATGAATGTGTTAAATAAGCTATAGGGTGAGTTTATGAATGTGTTAAATAAGCTATAGGGTGAGTTTATGAATGTGTTAAATAAGCTATAGGGTGAGTTTATGAGTGTGTTAGCTAAGCTATAGAGTGAGTGTATGAATGTGTTAGTTAAGCTATAGGGTAAGTGTATGAGTGTGTTAGTTAAGCTATAGGGTGAGTTTATGGCTGTGTTAGATAAGCTACAGGGTGAGTTTATGAGTGTGTTAGTTAAGCTATATAGTGAGTGTATGAGTGTGTTAGTTAAGCTATAGGGTAAGTGTATGAGTGTGTTAGTTAAGCTATAGGGTGAGATTATGAATGTGTTAGTTAAGCTATAGGGTGAGATTATGAGTGTGTTAGTTAAGCTATAAGGTGAGTGTATGAGTGTGTTAGTTAAGCTCTAGGGTGAGATTATGAGTGTGTTAGATAAGCTATCGGGTGAGTTTATGAGTGTATTAGATAAGCTATCGGGTGCATTTATGAATGTATTGAATAAGCTATAGGATAAATTTATGAGTGTATTAGATACGCTATAGTATAAGTTTATGAGTGTATCAGATGGCTTTAATTAAATTTTAACATGAGCTCTCAGAGAAACTCTAACAATCGGCTGTGTTCTCTAGCTGAATCTCAACAAAATACCTAATTGAATGCCTTGAGATATAAGATTATTATTTTGCAAAGCAAGAGTTTCTATTCCAAAGCTCCCATAGAATAAATGAAAAAATCTAATCCATTTTAATTTACGTTAAACATGTTTTTATTAAACGAAGAACAGCTTAAAAACAAAAGTGAAAGCTAGAAAATACTTCCCATGAAGCCCTTCCGGGCCTTGCTTTGTCTGCACGTTGATGTTTCACACGTAAGATGCATTGCTTAAGATATTTCTATTAGTTAGATTCATCGTTATATGAAATGGAGAATCCTTTAATAACAAATAGTTTATACGTTAGGTTGTTTGAGAAAAAAATAATATATATATGCATATAAGACATTTTATTATCAAGAAGTACATCTTCCTGAAGATGGTGGCGTAAGAAGACCGAAACATGTAGAGTCTTTTTAGGACTGGTCTCTGTTTTAACAAATTATTTATTATGTAATTATTTCAACGTTGTACTCCTTTCAATTGTACATATATATATATATATATTTATGTGTGTGTGTGTGTTCCATAAGTGCCGTTATAGTTTATAGTTTCTAGTATATGAGGCCTTTTAATTGTGTATATATATAGATAGATATTCCACAAGTGTCGTTTTAGTTTATAGTTTCCAGTATATGAGGCATTTTAATTGAATATATATATATATGTGTGTGTGTTCCATAAGTGTCGTTTTAGTTTATAGTTTCCAATACATGAGGCCTTTTAATTGTGTGTGTATATATATATGTTCCACAAGTGCCGTTTTAGTTTATAGTTTCCAATGTATGAGACCTTTTAATTGAATATATATATGTTTATATATATAGATAGATAGATATTCCACAAGTGCCATTTTAGTTTATAGTTTCCAGTATATGAGGCCTTTTAAATGAATATATATATATATATAGATAGATAAATAAATATTCCACAAGTGCCGTTATAGTTTATAGTTTCTAGTAAATGAGACCTTTTAATTGTGTGTGTGTGTATATATATGTTCCACAAGTGCCGTTTTAGTTTATAGTTTCCAATGTATGAGACCTTTTAATTGAATATATATGTATTTATATATATAGATAGATAGATAGATATTCCAAGTGCCGTTTTAGTTTATAGTTTCCAATGTATGAGACCTT
>NW_013665678.1:298205-310320 GCF_000517525.1 Limulus polyphemus
TAGATAGATAGATATTCCAAGTGCCGTTTTAGTTTATAGTTTCCAATGTATGAGACCTTTTAATTGAATATATATGTATTTATATATATAGATAGATAGATAGATATTCCAAGTGCCGTTTTAGTTTATAGTTTCCAGTATATGAGGCCTTTTATTTGTACATATATATATATATATATGGTCCACAAGTGACGTTTTAGTTTATAGTTTCCAGTATATGAGGAATAACTGACCATTTACATTCCTCAATATTATTATCAGTCTAAATTTATTCTTAATAATTATTTTACACGCCATTCTAATCGTAGAAACATATGACTTTTAACTTCACTATCAGTGAATAGACATGCATAAAAGAAAATCTCGTTTCTTTCTGAACACCACTGGTACATTACTTCATACTTTCTTATAATTTTATAGAATGTTCTTTAAACATGTTGCAGTTAAATAATCTACAATTATGGTTCATTATTTATCACCCCGAATTTTAAGCATAAAAATAATAGGATGAACTAAAAACTGTAAACATTATATCTAAGATAAAAAAATATTGTAGCAAACTTTATTTTCCAGCCAGAGTGAGGATTCTGTATAAAAATCTTGTCATAGTTGAAATAGGGTTTTGTGTTTGTGTCCACTTTCTAGGTTAGCAAGTCCATCTGAACAGATACTTGTAGAAATTGGTATGAGTAAGGGTATTTTCTCCTACATATATGTTATTTGAATTAGTCAATGATGTTTGTAGCTTTAGAAATTGGATACAATACTTGGGCCCTTTGCCTGATTTGAAAGTGCGGTATACCATAATTCTTTCTGTCTTATCAGCCACAAGAACTATTATTCGGAACAGAGAAGCCAATATGTTATAAATTCGTTCACTTCTGTTTGTTTCTTTTCCCTTTGTGATTGATGTTTAAACTTATTATCTTCAGTTCTTGTAGGCATTTTAAGCTCCCGTACAGATATCAGTGAACCGGAATACCATAACATTTGAATAAACGAATACATTGAGCATAAGGCTCTAGCAGGAATATAGTGACTGGAAAAATCATCAGTTGAAAATTTGTGATGTTTTTTTTCTGCTCATAAAACTAAAGACTTTGGTTAGAAACTGTCAGCACATTATCACAAGCCACCGAAACTGAAAGAAACTTTGGTTTAGAAAATGTATAATGATCAGATTAACGTTAAGCTTACCGAATGTTCAGATAATTCAGTGTACTGAGAAATCAGTAGTAAAAGCATAGGATAAAAGGAAAAATTGATAAAACTTTGAACCTATAAGATCTTTAGAAAGTATACAATTAATTAATTATAGGTATAAAGCTAAAGGATGATATCTTTAATGGCAGGACTGTTCAGCATACAAGCTATAAGATTGAATGACCATTTCTAACGTGTACAGAATATAAACTAGTTACTAGGAATACAATACCGAAAATTATCACATATCAGTGGGCAATGTAATTAGTACATGTCAAACAAGTCAGGTCTCGAATTATAAAAGTTCGACTGATACCGGCGCTAAACCAAGGACTGAACTGTCAAACCAGGCACACATTGTACAGTTGGGAATGATTCAACACGTAGCGTTAATTAATGAAATGTTCGCATCAAAACATCTGAAACAACTATTTAATGAACAATGTATACTAAATCATATACTTCAGTAACTAAAGTATTTCAACAAATATTATTATTAAGAGACAAGAAAGTTTAAATTATAGATATCTCTTTGGGTAGACTTATAACTAACTTTTCAGTTTTTTTGGTGTACTTTACAGGATAATGAAAAGGTGATATCAGTGTCTAGAGAATTTGTAAGTTTGTAAGTAACTTTCTGCTTTAAGATGATGTATGAAGGATGTGTTTCTAGTACATGGAATGGGATTTAAATAGATAGATCATTTCAGTATGGAAGTCTTTGCATTTCAATATAATTCATCAGTACAAATGCATGTCAGATCTTAGATAGCTGTTTCGGGAGTGATTAGATACTCTTAAATTTGTAGGAATTTATATACCAATGAAAAACTTTGCAGGATATTACGTTAATGCCTGTGCCAACAGAGTTCATAATATCATAAACTAGTAACGAATGGTATATAAATAACAGAAAACATCGTGAAATATTAAAAAACAAAATATTTATTTGAACTCCAAGAGATAATCAAACAGAAGAATAACGTTTGAGCATATGCTCGATAAAGCTGCAAAGTACGTATTATGTTCTAAAGTTTTACGTCATTTTGTCTGTAATTCTGATTCGCTAGTGACCCGAACGTCAATTGAACTAGATGAATTTAACATATGTATTTACGAAGAAAGAAAAATTGTTGAGCTTGCGGATGTGACTTTTTTTCTACTTTTGTATTCAGTTTTAATTAAAAGACGTCTAACGAGTTTCGACTATACATATATATGTATATATACATGCACCACACACACATTGTTTTGGTTTTCATATTGCCTGGAGATTGAAAAGAATTAAAACAACATGGAAGTAGTTCATTTGTTCTCATTTATAAAAATAATGTGTTCTAAAATCCTTTCATCTTCAACCCACGTTCACCTAATGTCATCCAAGTCACACAACTATAAATCCTAGTTCATTTTGTAAACTAAGTTTTTATGTTGTTGTTCATTATATATATAATTGAGGTGTAAATAAAAATACACTTGCTTTTTTTTAGACCTGAAGAATTTTAATAATTTGAAGAATAATGTTTTCAAATTAATGACCATCCAGATTATGTGTCACAATAAATCATAGTGAAACATGACTCACTCTTACATATTAAAATATTTGAATGTACGCACAAAATTCTGTTGTCGAATGGCTTCAAAATGTCGGGTGTAGAAAATGTGTCAAGTAAACGATTTGTATAACACATCGACGTGGGTTTTAAAATTGTTTATTACATTATTTTCAAGATATCATTTAAAGCAAACGAGTAAGGAGCTGTACGTTTGCTAATTCTAACTATCCATATAACAAAAACTGAAATTAATACCTTTAAAAGACCATCGAACAACAGGGAATTAAATCACAAATTTCATACAAAGGACATTTGTGTGAGCGAAATGGCACAAGTACACTTTCAATAAATATTATCTTTATTACCTTACAGAATAATAGAGAAACACTCAGAGCATTGAATTTTAATATAACTGAAAAACACCTAGTATGCGTTAAGATATATTCATCATAACATAAAATGTACGAAAAACTTATTTGAGTATAATACACATTAGGTTAGATATTTTTTTGAGCACGTGGTTTCGGTTGTGACTTACAAGATCTTAAATTCCTTTTTCTTGGTCATCCTGTTTCTCCAATGTCATTTTCATTTTGTTTTTCTGTTTTTGGTTGATTCACGCTATAATTATAATTATTTATTAACAATTCTAGATCGTTTTTAAACTATGAAAAAAACATTAAATAACTTTAATAAGGTTGAACTAAGTTTGAGGCCCTAAAGCTGAAAAGAAAATCTTTCGTGAAATATTTGTATGAAAAACTCATAATATTTTGTGATATACAGAAGTGTGCTTAATAATTTGAGGAAATGGTCTTGCTTTTGGCTTTGTTTTACATTTCTCACACATATAACGAATAAAACATATTTTCTCTCTTAATATGCTGTATATCATAGTCAGGTCTTAGGACGTTACACGACTAAAACATTTTCTGTGTTAATCTGCTGTATATTATAGTCAGGTCTTAGGACGTTACACGACTTAAACATTTTCTCTGTTAATCTGCTGTATATCATAGTCAGGTCTTAGAACGTTACACGACTAAAACATTTTCTCTGTTAATCTGCTGTATATCATAGTCAGGTCTTACGACGTTACACGACTTAAACATTTTCTCTGTTAATCTGCTGTATATCATAATCATGTCTTAGGACGTTACACGACTAAAACATTTTCTCTGTTAATCTGCTGTATATCATAGTCAGGTCTTAGAACGTTACACGACTTAAACATTTTCTCTGTTAGTCTGCTCTATATCATAGTCAGGTCTTAGAACGTTACACGACTAAAACATTTACTCTGTTAATCTGCTGTATATCATAGTCAGGTCTTAGAACGTTACACGACTTAAACATTTTCTCTGTTAGTCTGCTGTATATCATAGTCAGGTCTTAGAAAGATTAACAGAGAAAATGTTTAAGTCGTGTAACGGCTGTATATCATAGTCAGGTCTTAGAACGTTATACGACTTAAACATTTTCTCTGTTAATCTGCTGTATATCATAGTCAGGTCTTAGGACGTTACACGATTTAAACATTTTCTCTGTTAATCTGCTGTATATCATAGTCAGGTCTTAGGACGTTACACGACTTAAACATTTTCTCTGTTAATCTGCTGTATATCATAGAGTTATGTCATAGGACATTACATAACATGTAACATACGAAACAATAAGTGCTAAAATCATCGTTCGCTTCAGATGTTTCTTCCAACGTTCCTCTTGATTACTACTCTATGGCTTTCGAATTAGAAATGCATAAACAAAAAATAGCATTTCAGATGTTGCTTCTTTCTGTCGCTAGTCGCTGGCCAGATAGCCTTTCGATCAATACCAGAACTCATCATTAGGCTGGACCTGTAACAGCCTGAAGTACGTGTTTTCTATATGCAAGTATCAGAAACTTAATACAGGTTTCCTGGAGTGTGACTTGTAACGAACAAAACGTAAGTCAAAATTGTTATTTTTACACACTTTTGATTCTAAATCCGTATAGGATATATTAACAAGAACGTGAGGAAAATTTCATCTACTATCAAGGGTTATGTTTAATAACTTATGTTAAGTCTAAAAAAAAATATTATTAGATATTTTAAACTACTACATGTTGAAACATAAAATTAGAAAAAATATCTCGTAGGTCAAAGAAAATACAACACTTATCTGGCGTCATGTTTTTGTCCTACTTAACATATTTAAACAAGAAGTAAAAAATAATGTATGTGCTCTGAACTAGAATCGTTAAGAGTAATAACAATGGAGAACACCTTCATTTCTACTTAAAATACAAATGAAAGATAATTAAAGCGTAATATTCGCTCTATCATGACATTTTGGAACGTCATATCTATATACAACAAATATTAAAACACATATATTATAATTTTTACTAGGAGCCTCTGACTAGTTTCAGGATTTAATCTTTTTTTCGTCTAAATATACTAACATCTTTGTGGGTTTTTTTTTTGCTAATACGTCACACTCCATAAAGTGGTAAGATTATATTTTGTTTTGTTTTTATCCGAAATTTCCAATATTTATCAATACAAAGCACCTAAACTTTAATTACAGTGATCCCGTCCTTATTAACACACAAAATCTTAACTCAAACAAAAGGTCCAAGGTGAACTCCTGTATAGTAGTTTTGTGTCTTGTGTTTTTCGTATTACACATTGTGTTTTCTTTAAACTTGTATTAACGATTTAATCATAATTTTCTTTTTATTAGACGAACATTTTAGACATTTTAGCATGACTATCAGACGAACATTTTAGACATTTTAGCATGACTATTAGACGAACATTTTAGACATTTTAGCATGACTATCAGACGAATATTTTAGACATTTTAGCATGACTATTAGACGAACATTTTAGACATTTTAGCATGACTATTAGACGAACATTTTAAACATTTTAGCATGACTATCAAATTTAAAATAAAATTCGTCGAAAACCATAGAAATTGACATTTTATCCCGAATGTTACTTTAATTTTGAGCAATGTTAACATTTTATCATTTAAAAGCTGAAGACAGTCAGATTTTGTGATTGTTTTTTGTTTTGTTTTTCATAAAGCTTTTCCTTATTTTCCAAAGAATTTTCTCCGAAAGTACTGACGTCAACAGACTGGGCACAATACCAGCATCCAGGAGAAAAGAACCCATAAAATGCTAGTCATTAGATTCATTCTTTATAGCCTACCTTCTGGTTCACCAACACATGCATCCAGGTGACGCATTCTGGACTCCAAACGTCCGTAGCTTGAATTACAAGCTGTGCAGACAAATACAAAAGCTCAAAGAAAAACAAGAATCAAGCTTTAACCAAGCTTTTAGCTGAAACGCCTCCTCCTAACTGTCAGGTTTGCTTCCCACTTAGTAAGTTGTAAAACTGCATCTATTCTTCGTTCGATAAAACCTTATGCGCACATTTGGGGACGTTCTTCTTCCATTCAATCCCCTGTATATTCCCTACCCCTTGTTTTTTCACACTGAAGTATGCGGTGCAACTCCTAACCCTCCAATGTTCTCTTCCTTTTTCAACAAACAGCCATTCTTATGATCAAAGAAAAGGTTTGCAGATTGGTTTAAATAGAGTCATCAACCACCATGACTCAGTGCTGTCACCTGCCACCAAGATGGTAGCCATAACCATTACAAAATATAGTTCTTTGATATTATAGCTTAAACAAGCGCTCTTACCAAACTTTGCAAGATAATGCGTTATCATACTGAAGTGTTTATCTTCGTTTTTATTTACATTAAAAATAAACTTAAAAAATAGCTAATGTCATATAAGAATAAACAGCTAAAGTCCATGTCATGCCAAACAAAGTAAATAAAATTCATGCCACTAGAAAGATACTAAAGAAATCAAGACCAAATCACATGTTGAAAAACGAGTGTGTAATCTTACAACATAAGTAAGTCATCTGATAAACATACTAATGTATTATAATCAAGAATCAAATCGAACGATAAACATACTAATATATATATATATATATATATATAAGTGATAAGCCAAAATCAAGTCATATCACAAACACCTAAGATATAATAGACAAACTCATATGGTTGAAAAACGAGTGTGTAATCATACAACATAAGTAAGCCATCTGATAAACATACAAATATATATATATATATATATAAGTGATAAGCCAAAATCAAGTCATATCACAAACACCTAAGATATAATAGACAAACTCATATGGTTGAAAAACGAGTGTGTAATCATACAACATAAGTAAGCCATCTGATAAACATACTAATATATATATATATATATATATATAAGTGATAAGCCAAAATCAAGTCATATCACAAACACCTAAGATATAATAGACAAACTCATATGGTGAATACAAAGTTTATTTAATACCCTCAAGTAGAAATTATCATAACGTTTCTATATTAATCACAGATCCAGTCCCACTCTGAATATATAATTATAAAACAAAGTGATCTTCATTCACACTCATGAAGTGCTTTTCTATAATAAGCAGATCGAGTCACAATTATCACATGTTATTGTAAACTAATCATAAGTCGAGTCACATTTATCACATGCTATTATACACTAATCATAAGTCGAGTCACATTTATCACATACTATTGTACACTAATCATAAGTCGATTCACGTTTATCACATACTATAGTGCACTAATCATAAGTCGAGTCACATTTACAATATGCTATTGTACACTACTCATAAGTCGAGTCACATTTATCACATGCTATAGTACACCAATCGTAAGTCGAGTCCCATTTATCATATGCTATTGTACTCTAATCATAAGTCGAGTCACAATTACCATATGCTATTGTACACTAATTATAAGTCGAGTCACGTTTATCACATGCTATTGTACACTAATCATAAGTCGAGTCACAATTACCATATGCTATTGTACACTAATCATAAGTCGAGTCACGTTTATCACATGCTATTGTACACTAATCATAAGCCGAGTCACGTTTATCACATACTATTGTACACTAATCATAAGCCGAGTCACATTTATCACATGCTATAGTACGCTAATCATAAGTCGAGAGCCACACTGATGACATGCTATTGTACAATAATCATAGATTAAGTCACATTAATCACATACAACTGTATAATAATCACAGGTCAAGTCACATTGGCGGCACGCTATTATAGAATTATATTTATATGTGTTTATAAAAACGACTTAAGCCATAATCTATATTACACGCTAAGCCCTTCTGAAAGCATATCATCATCGTAAAACGACAATTTTAGTCGAGATATGTCATTTGATAACATAACATATTCCAATGTGAATACAAAACGAGGTTATTACAAGTCTATCCCTTATACACTATTGACCCGATTATTGACTTGCATGTTAAAAAGTCTATATAGTTAAACTTTATTAAGCTAAACAAATATCAAAATGTTAGCATTACTTTAGACTATATGTTAAAGAAACGGGTGCTCAGTGAAGAAATACTGCACATTTTCCTTACATAGTACACTTTAAAGTTGCGATTACATTGAACACACGACGTTTGTCAACTATATCGTAAGTTATTTCTTTAAACTCGATATTTGTACTAACTCATTTATTTTCTGGATCTGCAGCTGTTATCATTTTCACCACTAGACTCCGTTGTTTACCAATAGTCCCGAGCATAATAATACAGTAGTCATTTATCGGGTATGTAAGTCAAGGTAAAAATGTTGACCAGTATACATTTATTTGTATCTCGAATTAAATTATATATTTTCAAGACTATAAAACGTAAAGTTTAATGTTGTCTCTTTTTTTTTAGAGCACATGTGTTTCTTTTTTTCCCCCATCAACTTGTTCCAAAAACAGTATTTCATAGTTCATCTTTAATAGAAATAATTCATATTTTCGCTCTCCAAATGTATACTTCTTAAATTTTTGTCACTGTTTCAAACTTAAGCGTAATTTCCATGAGCTTTATATATACTTTGTTTATTGATATTTCTTACATGTTCTTTATTACGAAGAGAAAAATATTTAACTAGAACTAAAATGGAATTAAAATGATCAACTCGTATAGTCACACCTAGTCATTTGAACTTAATTCAAAAGTAAATATGAAGTTAAAGTAAAACAGGGAATGTAGCTTAACGCAAGTGCCTTTAATCTGCATCGTTCACGAATACACCATTAAAAAATGATCTAAGTTTAACGGTTTGCTTATTAATTGTCCCCCGGTGGGTCATCGGCAGCTTTATGGATTTATAACGCTAAAATACGGGGTTCTATTCCCCGCAAGTGCCTTTAATCTGCATCGTTCACGAATACACCATTAAAAAATGATCTAAGTTTAACGGTTTGCTTATTAATTGTCCCCCGGTGGGTCATCGGCAGCTTTATGGATTTATAACGCTAAAATACGCGGTTCGATTCCCGGCGGTGAACAAAGAACAGATAACCTATTGCGTAGCTTTGTACTGAGGAATACAACAACTGCTTGTTTACTTTTTATCATCATTCAATATTGTTACGGTTAATCTAACGAGACAAATATAATTAAAACCGCATAGGCGATGAAAATATCAAAATTAAATAATAGGTTTTTTATTTTTATTTAAATAATAATGACGAAGAGCGCTAGTTCGAAACGTCATCCTTCTTCAGATGCGGTTAATCTAAAGCACAGTCACTAGATTGAGATATAGACATTTTGTTGGGATTGCTGGAAGTAAAACCATTATTTCAAGAACTTTCATAGATGTGTAGAATTTCTATTAAATTTCTTAGGTTAAATAATTTCCTACAATTCAACTAATCTATAAATAATATCTGAATTAACGTCACACTCGAAGTCTCATTTTTTATTCTATAACGGTACAAGAAATTCTTGAACCTCGCATGAACAAAACAGAATGTACATGCTTGTAATCTTAAACTGTTTAATGACATACTCTGCCACGAATGGACAAAGTGTAAATCTTGTAAGTAGAACTCCAACATTAACAACACAGTAATATAACTAATAATAACAACTATATTTGTAATTACCTTACTAAGTTTCAGAAAGAAATAATTTTACTCACAGTTAAAAAAAAAATAAGTTTAGGTTTTTACTTGAAAATGGAAAACAAAATCACGACGTTGATTCGCGAATAAATTTTCGCGATCATAAATTAACTTCTCGGCAGTACTGTATTACTTCACCTCTCTAGGTTACTGGCATCATCCTAAATTCTTGTCTAAGCTTCTTAGTTAAAACATTAGGACAGTCGCCTTAGTTTGAAACGACGTCGAACATGTTTGCTAAACTCATGAGCTGAATACTTGTACAGTTGTTAAGATTAAGTCATGTCCATTTGTTTTAACTATGCCTCCCCCAGTGGCACAGCGGTATGTCTGCGGACTTACAACGCTAGAAACCGGGTTTCGATACCCGTGGTGGACAGAGCACAGATATCCCATCGTGTAGCTTTGTGCTTAATTCCAATCAAACAAAATAAAATTTTACCTACACTGACTAGTACATTTGCCAAACACATTAAGCTAATCCCGAAACCACGCGACTAGATTTAATCAACGAGACTGGTATTATGTAGATACAACTTGAGAAGAAGAAATTCAATATCAGATAACCGTTATAAAAAAGAATGTATAACTATATTCAATTGCATTTAGCTTGGAATAGATAACAATCTCATATTACATCTTCCAAATTAATTAGATATTATTTTACGGGACTGTATGGCTACCTTTGACTTTGAATTATCCGTTAGGTTGAGAATTAGTCCTAGTAAAACAAATGTGGCCTGGTATGACCTGGTGGTTAGGACGCTCGACTACCAATCTGCGATTCGCGGATTCAAATCCCATTCACCGACCATGCTTACCTTTTCAGCCGTAAGGGCGTTATAACGTAACGATCGATCCCACTATTCGTTGGTAAAAAGTAGCTCAAGAATTGGCGGTGGGTGGTGATGTCTAGCTACCTTCTCTTTCGCAGCTAAATTGGGGACGGCTGCTTCGAGAGGAGATGGGCGCCTCTAAGTAAATCTACCCACGAATCACCGATGATGCATTAGCATCTAATGTACCCCAAACATGCTCGCCCTTTCAGCCGTGGGGGCGTTATAATGTGACGGTCAATCCCACTATTCGTTGGTAAAAAGTAGCCCAAGAGTTGGCGGTGGGTGGTGATGACTAGCTGCCTTCCCTCTAGTCTTACACTGCTAAATTAGGGACGGCTAGCGCAGATAGCCCTCGTGTAGCTTTGCGCGAAATTCAAAACAAACAAACTAATCTACCCCAACGGTCGTAAATGGTAACAAAAAAGCGATATATATGTATATATTAGTTTTGATTTTAAATAAAATTAACTGAAATCGATTTTTCAATGCGAATGAAAATATGTACATATCAAGTAGGGAATTTAGTTCTTAACCCTATAAAATATCAAAGTTCAAGAAATACGCATGCTCACTTCATATCCGTTCTTTTCATTTTGTTTTCGGTGTTTAACATTTCTCTTGTTACTTACGTTTAGATATTTACGTGGTAGGTTTGTATAAGCCGGTCGTCGATAACATTCATTGCTTTCAAACTCTATACTATATGACAGTAGTCAGTGCCCACAACAGTTATACATCTAAATCAAAGCTTTTTTTTAACTTTTAACCTAATTTTTCTTCATTGATCCAGTTTATTTGTCCATATCTCAAGCAAACGGCTTTCCTTTGCAAGAAGAGCGGTTTCTCTCAAACAAAATCAATCGTTTATAGTACTAACAGATGGCGCTGCTGCAAGTATGAGAAATTGCTTTCAGATTTTATTTAAATACGTTTTGAATGAAGTAATTATTAACTATATTTCTACGAAATATATAAATCAGAATTTTAAAAGTAAATAGGTACTAATAATCAGGACACAGAGCAGATAGCTTTTTGTATAGCTTTGCACTTAAAAAGAAACTTCAAAGATTGATATTTGAAAATCTGTTCCTCTTATTCAAGTGTAATTTCATTCGTAATCAAAATATAAATAAAAGAGATCAGAAATTTAATCGTTGGAAGATATTTTGCATGTTATATAACTTCATACAGCTTATTAGTATTATAATTGTTATTTATAGTTTAATTATTTAAGGTTAATACGTGGTTATCACGATAATTTCAGCATATCTTTACACATTATTAATGTTATATAAATCTGACAACCACCCTAAAAAGACCAGGAAACTCACTACTTGTTTAAAGGTACGTAATGAACCAGAAAACATCGTTTTCTTTAAACTTTAAGCTAATAACTATTAGCATCAACAATTGTAATATTAAATATAGGTTGAAAAATAAACTTCTTTATTTTCATATTACTCACT
>NW_013665678.1:311174-318387 GCF_000517525.1 Limulus polyphemus
CGTCTCCAGCCATTATTAGTCTTAAAGTGGGTTTCTCGTCATCGAATTTCCTTATATATCTATATACTCACGATAAGATAAAAACATTTCAAACTATTCACATGTTGATGGGTTTTCTAATGCTTGTTATTGGTATTGTTCTCATATGCAAACCTTTTATTTTATTTCTTACAGTAGATGGGACAACAGAATAAACCATAAACTTACAAAACGTAGAGTGAAGTATTTTGTTTAGTCGGGATCTTGTTTGAACGTAAGTGATGCACTGCTGGGATTATTCTGACTTGCAAATCGGCTATCTTGACTACTGTTATACATAATAAGATATTTCTTCGACTATATGTATTTTACTTTTACTTCTTTATTCTATATTAAAGAAATAAGCACAATTGACCTTGAAAAGTGTGTTTTTCAGTTCTCTCCACAGTACCTAAAATCCAATGCGATTAAAGCGTTCTTCTTCATAAAAACATATCAGAACTTCTCGTACAGTATCTTTTAATCTAAAGTATTAAAATTCTCTATATCTATTTAAAGATAACATTATTCCACACCCTCACTATTGATATACCGTTAAATCTCTAGGATATCTAGATTACTCCTGGTCGTAGCAACAGCCATAGGAACGTATTAACAATTCAGCATCCAGTTTTCCACTTCTTTTACTAGTAATTATGATACTTTACCTTTATTCACACATGCCGTAATCTTTATAACATAGAATTGTACTGATTCATCATTATTAAGCCTCTCACAACCAGCGGTGATATAGAGGGTTGAGAAGTTTATATAAAAAAAAAAGATTAATATGCAAATCAGCAAGTCAAGTGACAACCACAGCCGATATAAAATCGCGGTGGAACGGAATATATCAGAAGTACATTTTGACATTGTTTGGTGTTTTGTAGGTAGTGTTAAGCAACCAAACATTGATCACTTTTGCAAAGGATGTGTAACAGCCCTTTCCAACACAAAATATTAATACACTTAGATCATAAAAATAGTTTCAGATCAGGGATATAGAATTTGCAAGACAGGATTATCTCCCATACTTAATGGCATTGGGGGGTGGAAAAAAGAAGATGGATCACCTGAGGGAATCAAGACCATCTAGAAAGAGACCTGCAGAAGTCTTGCCCCAGCCATGGTAAGCAAAGTGCGATATTTTGTAACTGGTGAGTATCAGAGGCAAAAGGCATCCACGTACTCCAGGCAACAGTAAGCAACATAAACAAAAAGTGACACGAGTTACGTGTACAAAATTTCAACCGTCGAATACCCAAAGCAACTGGAACATGGAATGGGTATTCATATACTTTTCCAGTCAAGCCGCTAGACGCAGAGCCTGTGGATTTCTTTGTGACTGGATTATTGAAACGGACACTAGAAAACCGCCGTCCTCGTACACTAGCTGGATTATGGAAAGCCAGCAGGGAGAAATAATGTTTTGGTCGTGACAATTTTAGAATGGAACCCTTTTCAACGTAAACTACACTGCAGGGGTATTGTCAAAATGCTTGTTCGTCAGATAAAGCATGATCGATTTCATATTTCATTGCACAAGGAATTTTTTGTTATTGTTAAGCTTTTCACAGGTGTGATAACTTGTTTCATATTTCGTTCTACAAGGAATGTTCGTTATTACAGAACTTCTGACAACTGTCGAGAATATGTGTTTTCTTAATATGAATGGAAGTATCTGTTTCATATTCTTTTTTTTCAAAAGAAGTCTTTTCAAGCACTTTACTTCTCACAACAATCATGAGCAAAATATTAGTTTAATAAATATTGACATAATGCTTATATATTACTAGAATTAAAAAAAACTGTTCAAAAATCACTGAACGTGAAATAATATGTTAACATCTGTGTTTTACATACATGTTTATGAAACTCTGGATTTCTAAGCCAAATGTCAGCATATCAGATCCGTGGGAGCCTAGGGTTATCCAAAAATTATACATATTGAGAAAAATCAAAATATGCTAATTTTTTTGAAATCCTAAGTAGTAATGCCAGAAATTGAAACAGACATGTAAACACAGCAATCGTAATACCAAACTTATTTTAGAATAAGGGTAAAAAACAAACTACAAATGAAACTGGCTGACAAACAAAGAAACTGGTGTTTAATGAATCAGGCATACAAAAATCTATGCTGCTCTTCTAAGCAAAAACTTCAAATTGTTATGATGAAAAATTATTATGAAATTATGCTAACGTACCAGCGTAACATATTCTGTAGAAATAACAATATACCTGTTTGACCCGCGACTCTTCATTGAGTACATCATATTAAATAACCATTTAACCATAGATAAGCTTATGAGACCAACTAAAACTGAAGACAAAACAACCCTTTGAAACCACACAACTCTTGGATTGTTTGTTTGAAGTTAAGCACAAAGCTACACAATGGGCTATCTGTGCTCTACCCACCACGGGTATCGAAACCCGGTTTCTAGCAAAATCAGTCCGCAGACATACCGCTGTGCCACTGGGTGGCAGGTTGTATTTATAACCAAGTTCTAAATACAATGAGATTCCAACTGCAATATTTATTGTTTATCTACTATTGACTGGTAATTCCTGTTTCATCCTGTACTTAAGCAGTTTAAAGGAACACCAAATTCCTGTAAGAAAGCTAACTTCAAGGGGTAATGATAACATCATTGACACTAGAATTGTGATTTTTTTTTAATTACTACTAATTATTAATAATACTTATAAAAGCGGATACTCCTTTTGAAACTATGTCACATCAGTGAAATTGGTTCACACCATTGTTTGGTTTTTGAGTTATCATGTAATAAAAAAGAAGCAGAAGAAAGAAGAACAAAATTCAAAGTTTTTACTATGATATTTACAGACGTTCCCAGAATTTGTGACTCAGTCATTACATAGATTTTGTTGTAAATTGAAACACTGTATATTATTGTAAAGTTTTGATGGCCTATTTAAGAGATATTGAAAATACCATTTCGATGAACAATCCGAGCCATCCCTACATAGGCAGTGCTACCGCCTGTCTGATGTATATATATGCGTGTGTGTATGTGTAGAAGATTACGTAAGTTTGTATTCACAGGTTATTTTTTTTGGCTAACGGCATTTATCAATATACAAATTTTCACTGTTTGAGTTTGTTTGTTTTAAAGCAAAGTCACATTGGGCTATCTGCTGCATCTACCTTGGGGAAACGAGCCCTGGACTTTAGCGTTGTAAGTTCATAAACTTATCGTTGTCCCGCCGGGGAATTCACTATCTGAGAACCACGATGTTTTACCTCACAGTAGCATTGTTTTTTATTATTTTAAAAACTGCTGTAATAAATTACCTGCAACAGAAAACATCTATAATTTTAATGTGTAAAGTGAAGAATATTTAATTTCCAAATATCTATTTGAAATTTCGTTGCCGGATTAATTTTGTTTCGTTTAATTTGTTCACCGCAGGGAACCGAACCTCGAAATTTTTGTATGATGAAACCAATATAAACTTTTATCGCAAAGTGTTTTCGGTGGCTATAACCATTGCAACTGTGAAACTGTTTGATCTAGAGATTATAGGCTGTAAATGAGAAACGCTGCTAATAAACAGCTCTTTTTGTTGTTGTTGTTGTTTGCATTCCAACTGTGAAACTATTTGATCTAGACATTATAGGCTGTGAAATATGAAACGCCGCTAATAAACAGCTCTTTTGTTGTTGTTGTTTACATTCCAATTGTGAAACTATTTGATCTAGACATTATAGGCTGTGAAATATGAAACGCCGCTAATAAACAGCTCTTTTGTTGTTGTTGTTTGGTTGTGAACCGCATTGCGTCACGACATGAGCTTCTGTAAAGTTGCTTACCTCTTCTGTTTTTGAACAGAACCTTCGCTTGTCTTTTGTCTGCATTGAACGCCGTGACGGTGATCGTTTTATGCATGCCGATTAATTAACGTCCAGCGTCTGCCTACACCGCATCGAGCTTAGTGTTTACCTCGCGTGCAGTTGCCTTTATTCTTCAAAGGTCTGCCTTACGGAGCTTGATAATCCTTTCATGCTTAGAGCTGAGAGCGGAAAACGACAAAGGAATAGGACCTGTGTTCTAATGTTGACCCTACAGGAAACCACACGTGCTCTAATCGTGAGCTGATGTCGTGTTAATAGGGGAGGTACGAGTGGAGTCCGTGAGGAGTAATTATTTATGCCCGTCGACCCCGGGACGAAACCTTTCTCTCTGCTGACAAGTAAAATATATTTCTTTTAATGAGAAATAATCATACTTGATTTGAAGGTTAATGACCAAAGAAGTTAGCGGATGTAGCTATCAATCATCCAGTAACAAAACTAAAGATATAACAGTTGGTTGAGAAACCACAAGTAAATATTAAAAAAAAATTACATATTCTCTACACCAGGTGATCAATCTCCATCGTATCAGCATGAATGTTTACTTTAACTGATTTCTCCTTAGACGAAATGCATATTGGGATTAAAATTAAAATGTGTATTATTAGGCAATATTTCGTTAATAATACCAAATGACAATTAAATGTAGCCTGCCTCAGTTTACCTTGCATATACTGGATGTAATATAATCAACTTTTTTTCTTAATTAATTAATTCAGCCGATGCCCCCCAAAAAAAAACCATCGCGGGTATTTAACATAACAGAAGCATTAATTATCTAAATTAGTGATAAAAAATAACTAAAAAGTTGGCTAAAAGCCACATACAGTTTTCTTCCTTATCATTATAGAGTTTTGTTTGTTTGTTTGCCTTAACGCAAAGCTACACAATAAGCTATCTTCACTCTAACCACCGTAGGGAATCTAACCCCGGATTTTAGCTTTATAAGTATGTAAACTTACGCTGACCTAAAGGGGGGAAATACGCTGTTGGGGAAACATCTCATTTAATAATGATGTCCCCCAGTGGGCCAGCGGCAAGTCTACGGACTTACAATGATAAATCCGGAGTTCGATTCCCCACAGTGGACACAGCAGATAGCCCAATGTGGATTTGCTCTAAAAAAATCAAATCAATAAGGTAGTCTCCCGGCGTGTTATCTGTATGTTTACCGGCTTATAACGCTAAAATCCGGGAGTTCTATTCGCCGCGGTGAATATTTGTTTTTAATTATGCACAAAGCTACACAAGGGCTATCTGTTCTCTGCCCAGCACGGGTATCGAAACCCGGTTTCTAGCGTCGTAAGTCCGCAGACATACCGCTGTGCCACTTGGGGGGCAGGTGAACAGAGTACAGATAGCCAATTGTGAAGCTTTGAGCCAAGACAACAACCCCCCACAGAGTGTGCGATATTTATCTGATAAAATGTATAAAGGAGGTTTTATGCTAGCTGAAGTACGCATCAGTTGTTATTATTCGTATTTTTTGCCGTCGCCCTTCGGTAAATAGTACCGTTTGTTTATTGTTAACTGCAAAGCTACACAAATGGTTATCTGTGTTCTGCCCACTGAGGGTACCTAAACCCGATTTTTAACGTTATTAGCCCACGGACTTACCGCTGAGCCACAAGAGAGCGTAAATAGTACTACTCGACTTTCCAGTTTTCAATGATTTTATTTCCTAACGACATAATAAAATGTTCACCCCTCTTCTTATTTAGATAATATTTTTTCAATGAAATTGTGCATACAGGTGTTCCAGTACGTCTATTAGTTAGCTATTATTGTAATATATTCATGCTGTGAAAAGGGGGACCATCATCATCATTATGCTAAGTTTAAGACATATTTTGTCTTCAGAGTTTCAAGCTTGTCAGCGAGACAAGAGAGCTGAAATTAAGTTATAAACTAAGCAGACAAAGGAGAAGAATGCCATACCGGTCACCCACAACTCCTATAGACCACAGGCAGCAGTTGAGCGTATCTTGCCTCATTGTACATGAAATCAGGAGGTAGTGCGTAACGCGTCTGACTAACGACCCCTGGGGAGCATCATGTCGGATGTTTTTTGTATTAAAGTGATTTTTCATGGACGGGTTTTACTAACACAAATACCAGGCATTAACGAGCTGATGAGTTGTTCTTACCCCTGCGTCTGGCCCCTCTACACCACGACTGTTTTAAAGTTTGTTGACTTGAAACCAACAGCCTAATCACAGCTGCTCATGGTTTATATAATATACGTTGTGAGACTGGGTGATAGGCATGACAAGTAGGTATATTAATCATTTATAGCTGTTTCTTATAGCTATTTATAAAAAATATAAGGGATGCAGATGTTACTTATCGATAAAAAGACTTCTGTTCTGACAAAATCCTGCATATCTAATAACACGAGTAATAATTAAAAGTGTAATATTAGTTAGCGATGAATTTTTTACATTAGTACTATACACAGCTGTATGCTTTTATCGAATACTAACCTATATTCTGGTAGAGATAACGGTGGCGTTCAGAATCCAGGATACATCATCTATCTCTAAAAACACGTGACTTATAAAATAAAATATCACGCCGGTTGTGTGCATTTATCAAATACTAACCAGTATCCTGGTAGAGTTAACTGTGGCGTTCAAAATCCAGGATACATCATCTATCTCTAAAAGCACGTGACTTATAAAAATGAAAAATAACACCGGCTGCGTGCATTTATCGAATACTAACCTATATTCTGGTAGAGTTAACGGTTGCGTTCAGAATCCAGGATACATCATCTATCTCTAAAAACACGTGACTTATAAAAATGAAAAATAACACCGGCTGCATGCATTTATCAAATACTAACCAGTATCCTGTTAGAGTTAACTGTGGCGTTCAAAATCCAGGATACATCATCTATCTCTAAAAACACGTGACTTATAAAAATGAAAAATAACACCGGCTGCATGCATTTATCGAATACTAACCTATATATACTGGTAGAGTTAATGTGGCGTTCAGAACCGAGGATACATCCTCTATACTACTGTCTTTATAAACATATCACTTTGAATTATTTTTAAACTTCATAATACTTCTAATACTTCCCCAAAATTTGTATAGTTTGACAGAAACTGCATACTTTTCAGAACTTTAAATAAACGTGATGTCTAAGAACAAAAATAACGTTATCAGAAACATGTAACTGGGTAATAAATAAGCTGAATTAAATTATATATTAATTTTTGTTTGTTTGTTTGCAATTAAGCACAAAGCTACACAATGAGCCATCTGTGCTCTGCCCATCACGGGTATCGAAACCCGGATTCTAGCGTT
>NW_013665678.1:319387-320036 GCF_000517525.1 Limulus polyphemus
GGGGGGGGGGTAATATTTAGCTTCTCACGAGACTCTGCGCATGTACAAAGTCGTTATACATTAAAATGCTGCGTTTCTACTAATTATTTTGTCCGAAATGTCTATTGATAAAGCCAATGCAGTCTTTTGAACAAAGACAGAAATATGTATATACAAATAATGATCTTGAAAGTTTAGGAAGTGACCTGACTTAAAAATTTAAAAAAGCTTATTTCTTAAAACCGGAGATTAATCCCCATGGCGTGGTAGACCCAAAGCTACGGTATTTTTAACCATGGGAACAGTTTTAATATGTACCTTGTTCAAAGGTTTATCAAGTGTCTCCTTAATATTCATATGGACGAAGTCCAGTGAATCGTCATATCTTAGAGTACTACTCTGACATTATACATTTAATATTCACATTGATGAAAACCAGTGAATCATCATATTTTGGAGTACTAGTCTGACGTTAGAAACTTAATATTCATATTGATGAAAACCAGTGAATCGTCATATTTTGGAGTACTAGTCTGACGTTAGAAACTTAATATTCATATTGATGAAAACCAGTGAATCGTCATATTTTGGAGTACTAGCCTGACGTTAGAAACTTAATATTCATATTGATGAAAACCAGTGAATCGTCATATTTTGGAGTACTAGCCTG
>NW_013665678.1:320900-326449 GCF_000517525.1 Limulus polyphemus
AAGTGACGGTCAATTCCACCATTCGTTGGTAAAAGAGTAGCCCAAGGGTTGGCGGTGGGTGGTGATGGCTAGCTCCTTCCCTTTAGTCTTTCACTTCTAAATTAGGGACGGCTAGTGTATATAGCCTTTGTGTAGCTTTGCACAAAATTCATAAAAACAAACGTAGCAAAATGAAGGTAGAACAAACGAGAATTATTTTGTATTTCAGACATCATTTAAAAATGTGGATTCGATGACGAAAAATGAGAAACAGTACAAATTCACTATTTATATATATATTCAGTTGAATCTTACATTCATTGGAGTTTCTTAGATTTACTTCTTTGTGCTGACTTCACGTATTATTGTGCTATTCCTTGTTCAGTGGAAAATTGTATCACATGAAAGCCACTTCAACAGAGGATTTAGCGTATTGAATTCTATATAATGTAGTCTGAGTTTCTTACAAACTTCCCCCGTTTTACTTTTTTTTAAACGACTCTTGTGACTCTATGCTGTGTCCTTCATCAGGTTTGCATTCTGCAAAAAAAAAAGAAATAAAATATATGCCACTGCGCCCTGAGTGAGGGCTTCATCTGTGATGAAAGCTAATTGACCATTGGAGAGGTTGTTGAATCCCATTTTGTCAAGATTCTGTAGAATGCGCTTCCAGGTATTACAAGACTAAGTTGGTTTATTTTCACTCTGAAAGGTTCTTTAATTGTCCAAAACTTCCAGTGTTATATTGTTATTTGTGGCGGGAAGAATAGGCGCTCGGTTTTAGTGATCTAAGCGAGATATTCATCCCCTTTCCACGAGAAATGCGTTTGTGAAAGAGTAAAAACATTGAATGGAAGAAAACAAACAAAATCAAAACGAGTAAAGAAATAAAATTGAAGATACTTTAAGATTGACATTGAAATCAAATTAAATTGATACAAGTCGACTCGGTCAGACTAACCAAATTCAATTGCTGGGAACAATAAAACTGTAAAAAGTCACGAGCGATCTTTCAAGTCAAGTTAGTTCTTGTAATTGTAGTGTTGAGCAGATTTCAGAGTGTTATTTGACCAGAACAATAAAACTGTAAAAAGTCACGAGCGATCTTCCAAATCAAGTTAGTCCTTGTAATTGTAGTGTTGAGCAGATTTCAGAGTTTTATTTGACCAGAATAATGAAACTGTAAAAAGTCACGAGCGATCTTCCAAATCAAGTTAGTCCTTGTAATTGCAGTGTTGAGCTGATTTCAGAGTTTTATTTGACCAGAATAATGAAACTGTAAAAAGTCACGAGCGATCTTCCAAATCAAGTTAGTCCTTGTAATTGCAGCGTTGAACTGATTTCAGAGTGTTATTTGACCAGAATAATGAAACTGTAAAATGTCATGAGCGATCTTCCAAGTCAAGTTAGTCTTTGTAATTGCAGTGTTGAACTGATTTCAGAGTTCTATTTGACCGGGAAGGTGGCTTAACCATTGATTGCTAAGCCAATCACAAATAAGCAACAAAACTCTTTTTGTGGGGATGGGGGGTAAAACCAGTGAATCGTCATATTTTGGAGTACTAGTCTGACGCTAGAAATTTAATATTCATATTGATGAAAACCAGTGAATCGTCATATTTTGGAGTACTAGTCTAATGTTCGAAACCTAATATTTATGTTGGTGAAACTCAGTGAATCGTCTTTTTTTAATACTATTATGCTGTTGTAATGTTTTTTCTTGAAGAAAAAGGTAGAGTTGCTGTCAAGATAAAAGTTTCTGAATACTAAAATTGGAATTATATTACACTTGAATAAGTCAGTAACAAATCTTGAAGAATTAGCATACAATCCAAACTGAATCCAGCATAGGTCATGTTGTGAAAGCATCAAATCTAGTCTTATTATGTTGTTTTAAACTGTAAAAAAAAACAGGTTTAGAGTCACGCTCCAGGTATACAGTAAATTTAATGTTTCATACTGTTTATTAAGATATCCTAGAACACAATTAACTTAATTTTGATTGTTTAGTAACAAAAGTGTCATCTACATATCAAATATAACACAGTGGTCTTGTCCAGACAGATAACTAGTAACCATGGTTTTTCGTTGTATAATAAAAGTAAAGTAAGCTGAAGCTATAGCTAGAACCGATAGCAACACCACCAATCTGTTCATAAATCCTTATCAAAGATAAAAAGTGAATCCTTAGCACTAAGTTCCAGTAATTACTGAAAGACTCTTTGTGATGTCTCTGACATGTTATTTAATAAAGCAGATTAGCAACAATATTAACATTTCAGTGAGAGGAATGTCGATAAATATAAATAAAGATTCAGCATCAAAACTAGCCATAAAACAGAGTTAGGATTTGTTTGTTTATTTATTGATAAACAGAGAAAGATATTAGACTTCAGACTTACCGCTGAGCCACTGAGTGTGTGTGTGTTGGAGAGTGGGAGGTGGGGTACAGGTTTAGGAAAATTCAAATCATTCACAGAATTCGAAAAAGTAAAGCTATCATTAAAATTATGCTTAAATCAAATACTTAGAAATTTATGTAGTGCATGTTTGAATAATCTCATGTTTGAAATAATAATAATAACGGGTGTTTTTGATAAGTCATAGAAAATGCAAGGATGATAACCAATAGGTTTAATGTTATTATAAACTATCTCAAAAATGATATCTGTTTTTTTTAATGAATTAGAAACCTTCAGAACTTAAGCTCCTTCGTGGATGATGGATTTTGAAAACTTTTTTTTCTACTTTGGTATTATCATTAAGAACGTGATAAATTTTAAGAGGGTAGTTTCTTTATCAGGTTTCGCAATAACGATATCATTATGTCGTTTTAACTTTTATAATGAGGATCATTCGGTTGAGAAGATATTCCTGTCATAATTATAACTCCAAAGAAAATCAATACCAAAATTGCTAATGTGTGTCCTAAAGTTGTCAAAATATATGCCGTTTTTTCCTAACCAACTTTCTTTTGGAGCTAGTTAAAGTATTAAGAAGTTGACTAAAATGGGCTCTGTTGGAGAGACAGCAACAGACTAACTTCTAAACAAGCAAAGTTTTACGTATTTGTATCAGAATAAGGTCCAAAATTACACACGGGCTACCTGCGCTAGTCGCTCATTTTGAACTGATAGACTAGAGGCAAGGGAGCTAGTCAACAGCACCCACCACCAACTTTTGGGCGACTATTCTCCTCTGATTCACTAGTGGAATTTAACAATCATTTTACTGCATTCACGATCCCAAAGTACGAATCGCGTTTTTACAGCGAAGATTCGCAAACCATGAATCCTTGAATTCATTATGTAAACACATTAACCACTCCATGCCACTATTAAAGGACAGGCCCTCTAACAAAGGCTTTTATGTCACGTTTGTAACTAGACAAGTTAGTAATTATGTTAGCAGGAGTATGTAGAGAAAGTACCTTTGCAATCAGGTTTGACTAATAGGTGTAATTTCTTAAGTTGTTTCTTATCATTGTGGCCTTGTAACATTTTTAGGAATATCCATTCAGCTAAGAAGAGATTAAGGGTTTCTTGTTAATAGAGTGACGTGCTACCATGAAAAACCAGTAGTTGTTTAATTGCCCATTTATTTATTTATTTTAGTTATTTATTTTCATGAATATCTTATAAGACAACATACCAACACCAAATGAATATATAAATTGAATGTGATTTTAAACTTTTTTTATGGACACTTTCAAACAATATAATGACACTGGTTTTCGTGTTCGATGTGTTGACGACAAGACTTGTTCTAGATTGTGTGCTAATTCTTCAAGATTTGTTTCTGAGTTATTCAAGTGTAATTTAATTCAACAACTTTACCAACAACTCATCTTTTTTTTCCTTGGGAATTTTCAAACATCAGACAAATGTTACAAAAAATGCTTATATTGCAAACTTCATTGACACTAATGCTCAGAAAACACTTTGTAAACGTTTGGACATCATTTCACGTTCCCGCGGTTGAAAAACTATAACTTTGATTCGTCCATATAATGAATGATAAATCTCTGGTCTTTAGATTTTTTTTGTTGTTGTTTATTCGCCAAGTACAATTTTTTCAATGATTATATTGAAATGTGTTTTCAAAAGTTAATTTAAATTCCTTAATAATTGTTTTCTTACAAAGGCAAAACTTCCAATTGTTGTGATGACTAGATATGTCTGTCCTACGTGTTCAAACGACTATATTTGTTCCATCACCAGTTGTTTTTAACTATTTGCCCCTTTATTTAATTTCGCACAAAGCTACTCGAGGACTATCTGCTCTAACCGTCCCTAATTTAGAACTGACAGTGGAATTGTGACAAAGGGTATAATAATAAAAAAATGCTTATGAAATAAGAGATAAAAAGGCATTTCGACTTAAAGTTCACCATAATTCTAAACCTGACACAAAGATATGTAACAAACTATAACAGCAATAATTACAAATGGACGTACAATAAATAGTGAATATGAAGTCTTCAGTTTGGAACAAAACAAAAAGAGAAAAAGGAGTTTGGAATCGAGCACCTAGCACCTACATACAACAGACTTTCATCAAAGCATAAGAGTCCCAGTGAATCCTTCACATTTGGAATTTCGACTATACAGGAAGATTTCCTAGCATGGCAATCAATGGCTTGAATATTGCAGAGATGTGAGGGTTTTCATCAAGTTTGGTTTCAGCACATTCCAAACCTTTATCAACAGCAGGTGTTCTGTTTCCTTAATGGATCTCTTTTTTTTGTTAACTTCCACACCGCAAATATTGTTTCACCTACCACAAAACAACCGCAGCATACTCCCCGGGGAGTTTTTATTCCCAGTCATTCAACCTTCAGTAATTGTCTCACCAGAGGGGGATGTTGGTGGGCAATATCGACGAAGCAGTTGCACTTCTTTCTCGTATTTAAACAATGATTATTTTCCTACCATTTTTTTGTTCAGCTCAAAACTCGTAAAATTGAAAATTTACAAACATTAAATACAAAAACCCCAAACCCTTTTATTTATCTGCTCACCTATCTATGTAACATTTACCTGGTATCTCGATTCATTTTTCACAATCACTTTGATAAATTTGGAAAATCTGCCGTCATTATTTATGTTTGAGAAAGATCCAGACAATCGCAGGTGTTTGTTAGACAATGAACCATCCTCCTCTTGTCTCTTTTAACTAACTTGAAAATCGCGGCATAATGTGATTTCTCAGCCAATCTGAAGACCACTACACATAACTACCTACTTTACCTCTCTCAAGATTATGACAATTTAGTGAGTTATTTCTACAAGTCTTCTTTCCTTCTTTAATTAAATCCGGCTACCTAATTGTTAAATAGTATACATGATGTCAGGAAAACACGTCAGTTCAAGAAGTCTCAATATAAGATGATAAAAACCCTATAACCTGAGCGATTTCGAAAAGTGAAGCTTTCTTCTTAGGAGCAAACATAGCATAAATGTGTTTTTAAACTTTTTTACTTATTACTCGTATCTTCTTTTCAAAATGCATGGCCAGGTGGATAAGGCGCTCGACTCACAATCTGAGGGTCGCGGGTTCGAATCCGCATA
>NW_013665678.1:327395-359523 GCF_000517525.1 Limulus polyphemus
AATAGAAAATACTGTTCCCGCTATACATTCTTCCGTTCTGTGACAGCAGTGCTCTTACTGAAGTGTTACGTTGAGGAATAAAGTAAGGTAATATCATCTCATTTCCTTTTTACTTATGAACCTAAAAGTCTATTGCTTTTATATATGTAACTATAATACCTGCGAGAGGTCTGAGCCATTTATGCTCATAAACAGGTTCAGGCTCTTCAGATAGGTCTCTACGAATATTCTATGAGATAATGTATAGTAAAAATAGTTTACATTCTTGAAAAAAAAAAGTCATAATCGTTCGTCGTAGCTTTAAGAAAGCTTCCCGCGTTTTGAAGTTCAATTATATTTCAGATCCTGTTATTTCTTACAAAATAATTAACCAAAACTCTCCTTCAGGATCAATTCATAATGCACTAGTTCAAGTACAATATTTTTTACCTACTTTTTCTTTTGAAATTCTTCGGGTAATAAAAAGTGTGAAAAAAGCTGTCTAGAATAGAGTACTGAAACCATATTTATATGAATTTCTAAATACAAAAAAAAACGACTAGTCACACCCCAGAAGAAACAATTTCATACAAACCAGACGTTTCAATTTACGTCTTTCACATAAAAAGACAAAGTGATAACCGAAACGAATAAATACAACAATTAAAAACTGGCGTGTTATCGAACGCACGTTAAAAAATAATTAGAATGGCTAACATTACATTAAAGGACAATAAGTGACCTTTTGGTACATCTAGGACGTTCTATCAATATTCTGTCGCTTAGTTGTTCTAATTCTATTTAATGTGCTCTCGATAACACGTGATATTTCCATTGTTAAGTCAGTTTTAAATTGTTGTGTATCTTTTCTTTGTTATCAGTTTGAATTTTTGTGTGACGCTGTAACCATTGCGAAAGGCGTAAGCCAAAGTGTATGTATTGAATAAAATCGTTCTTTTTTGGAGTGTGGCTAGTTGGTTGTTTGTAAACAGGACTTTTATCCAGGGCTAATTTTTTTATTTCACTATTCAGACCTAAAATATACAAATATAGATTCATTTCTTAATAAAAGATTATCATATCACTTGAATTAAATAAGGTAGAACCGTGCAATAAACTATAAACGTTGAGCACTAGCTTTTTATATCAGATAAATCAAGCAAAACTGAACCGAGCAATAACTTTTTATATCATATGAATCAAGCAAGAATGAACCGAGCACTAACTTTTTATATCAGATAAATCAAGCAAAACTGGACCGAGCAATAACTTTTTATATCATATGAATCAAGCAAGAATGAACTGAGCACTAACTTTTTATATCAGATGAATCAAGCAAAACTGAACCGAGCAGTTGAGTTAAGTAGGACTTAAGTGAGTACTCACTCTCAAGATCCAACTTGAATTTTATAATCACACGTCGTTTGTTTTTGTTAGAATTTTCGCGTGTAGGCTATCTGCACAGAGCCTGGTCTAATTTTGAAATAAAAGACCATAAGAAAGGTATCTAGTCCAGAGTAACCACCGCCAACTTTTGGTTTGACCGAACATGAGGATTTTTTACGATCATTCTTGTAATAAATTCATGGCTCCAAAGTGCGGAGCGCGTTTTTGCGGCAATGGAACGTGAATCATGAATCTTCAGATTCGGACACGTTAGCCAATTGACCATGCTCTGCCATGACACGTTTGTACTGTGTATTTGTAAAATATATTCTGAAAATAAACTATGCATCTCCCTTCCAGAATAGTGCTTATAATACCTCCCAGGCGTATAATAGAATACCATGAGCACTTTATTTCCGCAGGTTATACATATTAAAACTTGACTAAAAATATTAATCGAACCTATAGGAATGCAATATAAAATCGATTACTTAAAAAAAATACATAAATAGGTGTGATATTATAGCTGTACCCTATTTACAACATGGAATGCAAACATCTTTATTCAAGTGTATATTTTAAAAGTTTTATAAGGTTATATCTGCTTACCTAGAGGCACCATGCGAACAGGATGTAACCAGATGTGAAAAGTGCTAATTCCGCTCATGATCAAGACTAATGTAAGTATGTCTGCAATATGCTAGATAAGTAATTAATTACTTTTAGCGACATCCTAGAGATATACAGAAATACACACACACACACACACACACACAATGTCCGCCTTCCCATTAAACTCTTGGGTATTTCTAACTGTATTTAGGTTGTTAAGTTCGACACATTGCATTTAGGTTATCATAAGTTGGAATTATAGGATGTGTGTAAAGATATGTTGATTACAGATCAAAACACATAATGATCTTTCTGTACAAATCACTAGTTAGGCTTAACTTGGAATACTGTATATACTTTTGGCCTCCTTATCTAAGAAAGAATACTGATTTACTGGAAATGGTTCGGAGGAGGGCTACTAGGACTATTCCATTGATGAAGAGGTTATTTTATAGAGATAGGCTGAGATCTCTCAATATCTTTTCTCTCGAAAAAAAGAAGGGCAAGGGGTTGGTTAGCTTATTAAAATTAGCTGACGAAGTGGTTATAAGGTTAAAGAAGTCTTTGACTTTTTTAAGCTATATTTTGAAGGCAATGGGACAAGGAAAAGACAGACTAGTCTCCAGTTAAGACGAAAAAAAAGTTCTATTATAGGGTGATTAACTTATGTAATGAGTTACAGACGACACAAGTTCAGGTCAGCACTATACAGTAACATCAAAAGGGTGGATGTGTAATCACACCCTTGAAGGACCGAAATGGTCCCTTGTTTGTTGTCCATAGGTTATATTCAAATTTCACGAATCGTGCGTGAGAAATTTTTCCAAAAATGCCGAAAACATTCGTTATCTATCCTGGATTATTCATACTTCTTGTATCGTTTCTATCTTAAGGTGATCCCGTTTTCAAAAGGGGTTTTTACTATGATTACAGCAGGTTAGATGCTTTTGTTTCCTGTCACACAGAAAATTTTTATTAATACTAAAATAATATTGAAAGGGTTAAGTATGATTTTAGGAATTTTCTGTTCAAATAGATATTAATTTAATCGTTTATTATACCAATAAATAAAGTAGGGATATATGAGTATGTTTGTTTGTTTCAGGAATGGCAAAAAAAAAAATGCTATCTGCGCATGGCTGTTTCTACTTTTGAGCTGATAGACTAGAGGGAAGCCAGTTAGTCAACACCACCCACTGCCAATACTTGGGATACTCTTTTCTATATGAATAGAAGAAGTTAAATGTCACTATATTACAGTGCACCTACAGCCCCAATATGGAGCGTGTTTTTGAGATAATGGGCCGCAAACCATAAACTTTCGGACTCACAGTCCGAGTGTGCAAGTCAATAGACCACGCCTGGCTTGACAACTGAGGTACATAATTTACAGATGAAGAGTGTAGCCTAATGATAATAAAAATATCTCTTATTTTAAATATAGATCCTGGAGGATCTATATATATGACAATAGAGATCCCATACACTACAAAATTTTAAAAGTACACAAAACAGCTAAAATGGGTTAGAAAACATATCACATAAAACAACATTCGTTAAAAAGAACTTGTATCTCGATAACCCAGCGGTATGCATGAAAGTTTATGATATTAAATTTAGGGTTCGATTTCTGCAGGTGCACAACAATAAAGAAAACGTTAAAAGAATTCAGAAATTTTAAAACGTTTGTTTTGAATTTCGAGCAAAGCTACACGAGGGCTATCTGCGCTAGTCGTCCCTAATTTAGCAGTGTAAGACTAGAGGGAAGGCAGCTAGTCATCACCACCCACCGCCAACTCTTGGGCTACTCTTTTACCAACGAATAGTGGGAGTGACCGTCACATTATAACGCTCCCACGGCTGAAAGGGCGAGCATGTTTGGTGGAACGGGGATTCGAACCCGCGACCCGCAGATTTCGAGTCAAGCGCCCTAACCACCTGGCCATTGGATAGATATAAAACATTAGCTATAAACGACAAACACATTACGTTGAAAACAACTATATAGTCCAATCTTATGATATATATTTCTACATACAAAGGCCAAATATAGAGAAATTTATCGAAATACATCATCGTGCATTTCAAAAAAAAAACAGAGATGAGGTTAAAGCTAAATCTCAAGATCAAGAATAAGTTAAGCCTGAAAAAACAACTAAAACTGAACCACCAAATGTGTGTGTGTGTGTGTGTGTAAAGTTATAAAGTAGAAGAAGAACAAGAGATCGAAATGAATAGATATAACGTCTTCGTGATGCTCCGCCCAAAAAGAAATAAATCTTTATATAACAACTTCTTCATTTCGCTCGAATAATCATGCGGTTCTTGGAACGTAATGTTATTAAGAATGAAACATGTCTTCTAATTATCTAAAATGCACTGACACTTCATCTCATTCCTTTATCGTTCCCTCCATACTTGTACTTTAGAAAACAGTGTAAATTAAAACATTTGCACAACATGAATGTCAGTATCAACGTACTGCATAATCATTCATTTCAGATAATAGCTGAATGAAACGAATAATTGCACTGGTGGATTACGACATTTTCTTAATTACAGCTCTAATTTTAGTGTACTGGGCGTTGTCAAATTTAGTCCTAGCAATCGGTACACCCATTGGGGATGTTAGGAATTATGTGGTTTAAAGATAATGTCTCTGTCCAATTAATGCTTACAAAACAAAACGCACGCAAAATGAAAAGTTTTCTTAAAGTTTTCAACGTAATTTCAACCTTTCTATGGTATTATGGCCGTTAGTTGATAAGTCTGGGTAATTTTTCCCTCCTAAAACAGTTATCACACGTACGAATAAATGACAAACAGACAGATGAATAGATAGAAAAACAAATACTTTGAATTTTAATCAACTTGATAGACAAGAATTGCCACACTCATTAATATGAAGTTTTGGTTTTACTGCAGTAAAACAAAAGGTTAATGATTACATTTTCTCAAATTACATCTAAGGAAAATTTATTTCAAAACTATAAAATCACACCAATTTATTCACATAATGTGTGTATTTATAAAATAATTTACTCAGTTTTAGCTGAAGTATGATTATTAGCTGATAAGAATCGTCTTTAATTAATGGGGTTTTTTAATCGCTATTTGTATAAAGTACTTTTCAATGGCACGTTCAAAAAATAGAAAAAAAATGCTAAAATGTTAGACTTTTAAATAAGAGTAGCAACCACAGTATACATTATGTTTGACACATCGTAGGTACTAAATATTAATTTATTTTGTTAAAAGAGGGTAAACAAGCTTCACCTTGTTGTTATTGACCTGTTCTTCTTGTCGTTAGATAATGAAATGAACAGCTTAACGGATTACTGTTCAATTTGATTAACTTCTCTTTGATACCCAAAAACAGTGGGTTTTGTTCTTGGAAACAGGAAGCACTCGTTGCCTTCTTTACAAATCACCACAGATGCCTTTCACACATTTTTAGTAAGAGCAATCACTTGTATTCCACTTTTTATTTCATTTAAACAAGAGTTCAAAATAGTGAATATTTAATAAAGTCTAGAAGAAATAAAAACATTTTGAAGTTTCACTGTGAGATAAAAGATATAGAATTTATTATAAAGCATAGAGATGTCTACGGATATTTAAATTATGTAAATTGTTTATCGTCAATGAACATAAAATAAAGAAACGGGAATATAAATTTTAGAACAAATATAATATTTGGTTTCATGAATCCAGTTTTTTTTCAGTTATTTTTTTTAGCCACAGTTTATAAATTTCTGTATTTACAAACAGTCGCCCCATTGGAGTAATGATTACAATGGTTATTTTTGTTTCCAGGATTAAAGTTAAGTGTGAAACAAACTTAATAAAAGTGTCTATGCTAAAAGAAAAACGAAAGCTTTATATTAATTCCCATCTCTAAATAATTGGATTCACGATTTTCTCAATTTAATATTCTTCTCTGTTTCTTTTTTTTTAGGGGGGGACTCTAAAGATTGTACATTTAGTTATGATTTTGAAGTGGTGTTTTGGAAGTTGCTTAAAAATGGTTTCGTTTCTTTAACTGGTTTGTTTGTTTGTTGTTAAGCATAAAGCTATACAACGGGCTGTCTGTGCTGTAACCACCACGGATATGAAAACTTTAACTAGTAACATCGTAAGATAAGGCATTTAGACGAATTCTCATTTGGTGTTAGACGTGTATAGTAGCCACCCCAGGCAGTAAATCAAATTGATAAGAAAATTATGATTGAGAATCCATAAGTTTCTCAAATATTCTGGTGTTTCCTTAAATAATGCTCAGAAATTTCAAATCTACGTTCAATTTTCGCGATCAGTGTAAGTGTAATATATATTTACAGAACAAATACGCAATAAATGCATAATAATAATCATAGCTGCTTGATACCAGTTGTGTCCCATTTATTTGTATGCTTAACACACAACATGGGTTTTAAACAGTTTTTTTCACAAGTCTGTATTTTATACATTGTACTTAGGTAAATTGGTATTGGTATTTTCAGCCAAAACGAAACGTTTTGAGACTCGTGAATTAATTAACCAGGTCAGAAACTCCAAAGATCACAGCCCTCGAGTGGCTCTGTGTTAAGTCTGCACACTTAAAAACGCTAAAAATTAGGTTTCGATACCTGTGATGAGCAGGGCACAGATAACACATTGTGTAGCTTTGTGCTTAACAAAAACAAAACCAAACCAAACCAACGCTCAGGCAAAGTCACCTGTAATTTTGAGCTTGATTAGAGACAGTCAATTATACAATTAAATATTAGACAGTCAATTGTCACACACACACACAAAATCATTTGATTTGTCAAGTCTGTTCAGCCAGGGTTCAATATCTTTAAAGATATGGTTGTGATGTCCCAGTCATCAGATCTTGAAATATACTTTACATCAATATAGGCGATTTCTGTTCATCGACAAATAATGGGGCGCCCACAACATATATTTCCTTGTTTTTATATCCCGGAAATAAATAGATAGATATATACATGCATACACACTGGTATATTTAAAAAGATATTCGAATCAACTTGTTTAATAGTTCTATACAGAGTGCTCTGATTTAAAAGTATTTGTGTAACAGGTTATCACGAAACTGCTATATATTGGACCAAACAACATATCTTGATACGAATTATGGGTGCATTTTCTTATAGCGAATCATTTCTCAGTGTATATTTCAAATTGACTTTCGAATATTCATGCAAAGCTATAAAAGAGCTATCTACGAAAGCTGTCCCTGTTTTTTGAAGAAAGTTTAGTCAACAACATCTGCTGTCAACTTCTGAGCTACTCTTATCTAACCTAATAATGGGATTTGACTGTCACTCTCATAACGTACCCAATCTGCAAGGCCCGGTTTTGCAGCAATGTACTGTGAGCCATGGATCTTCGTATCCACAGTTCACTTAGTCACACCCGATCACTGGATTTTATCCAAACTGGACTCAGTCCTTAAAGGTAACATCTTAACCTAATCCATCGACATTTGCTCCCCGTGGCACAGCGGTATGTCTGCGGACTTACGACGCTAGAAACCGGGTTTCGATAACCGTGGTGGGCAGAGCACAGGTAGCCTATTGTGTAGCTTTGTGCTTAACTTCAAACAAAAAAACATCGACCTTTAACTGTTACATACGTTACACATTGTTACACACATCGGTTACATACACAGTGAAATAATTTGAGAGATTTCCACTTGACCTGTGAAAAACATGATAAAACATTGCTGGCTTACACAAAAGAAAAGAAAATTATAAGAACTTGTGAGTGATAATAAAGAGGAATATAGTACAATACGTTAACCACACTACTACAACTGGCATATCCAGTGCCGACGACACCTTTCGCTCAATGCCAGGACTCGTCAGACCGGATGAGATATACGACAGACATAGCAGGTTTCTAGACGTTATTTGTGTTATCAACTTTCACGAACAACGACTATTATAACGTAAATTAGATTAAATAAGTGAATTGTATTTATTAACAATTTTATTTGAACCATTTACAAATAAAACTTTTATGGTAAAAATTAGTAATATAATATATTTTTAACAACGGTTATTATTTATTTCAATTTTTGTTTTTGTATTAGTTTATTTGAAATAGCTTTACTATCATTATAGCATGTTAAACCTCATGTGTAAAGGCAGTAGTGAGACATTGTGCTGTGGCTTTCCTTGCAGAATACGATGACCTTTTCCTGTATTTATAAGACGCATCCTATGTGTATAACATCTTCCAGTATATGTGCGACTTCCTAATTAAAATTAATGTTCATTAATCTCCCGCTAAATATACGCTTATCATGAAACTTTGACAACGTTCCTGAATATTTCATAGCTATACCTATAATCTCGTATCACTTTACACTTCTCGTATTGTGAAAACTTTGAGGCAGTGTTTTTTGTTTAACTTGGTATGCACGAAAATATGCCATAACTTTAAGTAAAAAAAATAAAATTCAAACATTGTTTGCGGAAAATTTCTAGCACTTTTGTTATTTGCTTATATGTTTGAAATTAAACCTACCGCAGAACAAACTTTACTTTGTTATTCTTACAGAAAAAAAAATATATATATATTGAATGGAAATATTAATATCAAGAGGCGGAACGTCAGTAGGTATTAAAAATCAAATAATAAACCTATATTCAATTTTAAAACACAACATTGATTCTGCTTGCTTTTGCCGATATATTTTGAATAACCTGTTTCAAGACAATACTGTGAACATAATAGTGTTTCTTGAGTTTAAAGATTTATTATGTTACAAGGTTACCACACTATTATCTATTGGAAAACTCGCTTCGTTCTGTATTATCGTTGGATTTTGAAAAACGTAATAGTATAGATTATAGGAGCCTATTATCATGTTCTTCAATCGAATATAATAGGTAAAAGGCACTCGTCAAGGGTATTTGATGTGCCATTTGAGCTTAAAGTACATTTTACTTTGCCAAAAGCACACGAAAGTTAATAAACGAATGCACCTTCGTATAAAATGTCAGTCATGGACTCTTATCGTTTTTCTATATTAAAACGATAGCTACCGAGTTTTATTCTGTTCTTTACAATCCAAATGCGTTCTGTAAAGTGTAGTCGATTGAATCCTTCTGTACGTTCCCAATCATGATCAATATAAATTTAATAGCTTGATGATGCAAACAAGCGCTTATAAAACATCTACCTTCCTCTATGAAAACATGCGCTTTTGTTTTAGTGTTCAGGAAATTATATTGTTTTTGTTTCTATATGTCAAGTTTCGCCTAATGAATAGGTTAAGTTAATTCATGGAACTAGCCTAAATCTAGAGTTAAAATTGCAAAAAAGACAAAAAATTAGTTGCAGCTCTTAGCAAATATCAAATACAAGTTGATCATATAAAGGCTTTTTTGTTGTTCTTCTTATACACCAGAGGACCTCAGTATTTCATTTAAAGAATGACGTACTAACTACCATTCGAAACTGAAGATTCTGAGAATGTTAGCAAGTTTCCACCTGATGTAACACCGAGTGTATTTTCTTGTTCGTTAATTTATTTTTTCGCTACTTGGGTATACATTGTTAGAAGAGTCAGTCTTGGGTGAGCATTGTTAAAAGCTATTGATCTCATAAACTTACGTAATTATTGCCATCAATATAGTGAAGGTATCATTAACTTCACCAGCAATAGACCAGTAATCCACGTTGGTAACACGTTTATTCCAGAGTAAAGAAATGAATACAAATATATTGGTAAATCGTAATAAACTTTATTTTCTCATCTCCATACGATACTAAATTTCTCCAATGAGATTTTCTTAATCAAATTCTAAAAATAATAATAATAACTTTTTCTGGGCTGCCAACAATGAGTTGAGTTTTTTTTTCAGAAAAAAAATTATTATTTTTCGAAATATATAGCATCTTATAAATATATATTCCCTTTTAATCCTTCTTAAGCCCTTATGTAGTTACATGAAATTGCATAAGTTGTTTAACAAACAGAACTGGATTTTTGTTGTTGTTGTTTTCAAAGAAAGTCACAGGGTTTCGGAGACAATAAGTAGCATTACTTGTTACACAAAATAGTTATTTCCAGTGTAAGATTATTTTATTAAATATCACACGAAATTACATCAGACACCGACATTGAAGGCCCGGCATGGCCAGGTGGTTAAGGCACTCGACTCGCAATCTGAGGGTCGCCCTTTCAGCCGTGGGGGCGTTATAATGTGACAGTAAATCCTACTATTCGTTGGTAAAAGAGTAGCCCAAGAGTTGGCGGTGGGTGAGGATGACTAGCTGCTAAAAAGATAGGAAAGCTTGCACAGAGAGCCCTCGTGTAGTTTTGCGCAAAAATTTAAAAAAAAACAAAAACAAATCAAATAGAAAATAAACATAAAATACTCAGAAAACAAGTAAACTGCAGTTACAGATATACACTGTGTAATCTGATAACATTTCAAGCTCTGTTTAATTTATTCTGAACCTATGATATTACGAGGTCTACTAATTTCATCCTGTTATTTTACACACCCAAGCCTCTACAGAAGGTTGGGTACGATATATTAAAACGATTTTGAATATGCAACTCAGCAGGTCACGTGAAATACAACAGCGAGATAAAGTCGCGGTGAGATGACATGTATCGAAACTATATTTTGACATTGTCTGACGTTACCATGTAGGTGATGCGAAGCTACCGAAAACTGATTGTTTTTTGTATGTATGTAACAGTGCAAAATACTCATACACTTAAATCATAAAAAATGTGTTCGGATCGAGGATGTAAGCATTTCAAGACGAGGGTATCCCCCTATACTTGATATCATTGGAAAAAATGATATTTGAATCAACTTGGGGACCCAGGACCACCAGAAAGAGACCGGCAACAATTGTGTCCAAGCAGTTGTAAGCAAAATGTGTTGTCTTGCGACAGGCGAAAATAATCGAATATAAAGCTTAGTGGCAAAAGCCATCCATGTGCCCCAAGCAACAATGCACGTTGAGCAGGTTACATTAAAACTACTTTGTAGTTTTTCACGTTGTTATAGTCTATTCCACTACCTCCCGTCATATTTTATCTGACGATTTTGTATCTTGCAAATAGCCCTGCAGCGTAGTTTTCTTTGGAAAAGGCTCCATTGTAAATCTGTTACATCTGAAGCACGTTCCTCTTCTCTGCATGCTTTGGATAATTCATCTAATGTACGAAAACGAAGGCATCCTTGCATACACTTCAACAGTCTGATTGCACAGAAATTTATAGGTGCTGCATCCTGCAGTAGTATGGATACCCATTTCAATCTCTAGCTATTTGAGACAAATGGTGGTTGAACTGTTATGTCGTGGAAGCAACTTATGTACATGTAACTTGAGCCACTCTTACAGACAGAGATCCTATTTTATTATGTTGCATACTGTTGCATGGGACACATGGATGGCTTTTGCCACTGACTTGTGTTATTAACCCTGTGGCATGTTGTTTTACAACATATTTTCTACTCGTTTGTTTTTTCAAAAACTTTATACATGCAGGTATATGTGATTTTTAAAATAGAAAAACCAATAACAAAAGTCACTAAGCTATTTTTACCCTAGCTACCTAGTGTCTTGAATCGATCCCTTGTGATGTCATGTGCACTTCTCATAAAAAGGATTTCTGTAAGGTTTAATTTACTATTTATAATTGGACAGTGATAATTTCCACTGCCAGTTCAGGTGATACCCAAAGAATGTAACCTCCTTTATGTTTTAATGGGAATGGCTAAGATCTCTTTAAACAGTCTTTAACAAATTAGATTGTTGTAGATATCCAGTAAATTCATCATCTTTCACGCAATCATATCATATTTGACTACTTTCTATTGTAAATGAAGATTGTTTCAATTTTTGCACATTGTGTCTCTTTCACTTTCACTCAAACTCACTCAAAGGTAAATTCAAATCTGCTGTGTAAAACAATTTTTATTAAATCTTATGTTTTTCTGTGGAACTTACCTGATAACTCCTAAGTGAAATCAATGCAAGTGAAAATACTACAATTTTCACATTTTACAAGATGCTGCATCTTGCTTAACACGGCGTGGATATAACTTGTTGCAAGTCTCTTTCTGGATGACCCTGGTGTCCCAAGTTGATCCATATTCTTAAGTTTTCTAGTCCCATAAAGAACTGTGGATAGTTCTGTTTAGGAAATAATTCCAAATTGCTTGTATGAACACATTATTATGATCTGAGTGTACGAATATTTTGCGTTTCAAAAATCTGTCACATACTCTTCTCAAAAAGCATTCAATTTTCTGTGGCATCGCACTACCTACGAATACTAAACAATGTTATTATGTGGTTGTGATACATTTTGCTCCACCATGACTTTACATCTCTCTAGTTGTCACGCAACTTGCTGTTTTACATATTCAAGATCATTTTAATATGAAGTACTCAATTAAGACAAGGGTGAATACAACAAAAGTTTTTGTGGGTCAGTTATTGATATAAGGAACTTCTTACATTAATTGTGGTGGCTAATTCAAATATTTCCTGTACGTGATTCTTCTAATTAAGAAAAGTTTTATAGTGAAACCTCAAACCTGCCCATGTGTAACCAACCATGTACTGATTAGTAATGTAGGTTCTAGAGTGTCTTCTGTTTAACATTTGAAAGCTATCAATACACACACACATACATACTGTATATATAAATATATAAGAAAATGAGAATACAGCCACAAAACGGCTTATGAAAACAAATCACGTTCGTTTATTTATCTGATATCACAAAAACATGATATCAATATTATAATACATTTACAAACAGTACCTATATTTGTGTGTTGCTAAGCATTGTTAGGTTTCGTATGGGTAGGATTTTTTACAGTAGGTGTATTTGACTTGTTGGCTATAATTTCAACAATAAACAAACAGTCCACATCCCACTTGTTTTAAAAGAAAATATTAAAATACGTCAAACGTATATTCAAATGTTCGTTATACTGTTGATTATCACAATTGTATCTAGAGCTTTAAATAATTGTCTCTTTTTTGTCAAAGTCTACACAGACTGGTTCAATTATTTGAGAACATAATTGACAAGACGAATTATTCTTCTCTACTCTGTTATTACAATACAATCTGAGATAATTTCAATTTAAAAATTGCTACTATACGCTCCTTATGGCTAAACTCACAATCACGCTGTCTAATTCTATCTTTGAACTACGTTTTCGACTGGTATTCATATCTTGAGAGAGGTCTGGAACGTTACACACGCACTACTATATATCATGCTGCAATCATACTCATTTAAAACAATGTCAAAAACACAGAAGGTTCTAGTAATATAAGAATAACCAATTCTTAATTATTGAACTATACAACGTATGATTCGTAAACAGATATGTAAACAAACTTGTGATAAACCATTGCTTCTAAAAATAATTAAATTGAACACTCACGCTATATAAACTATCGAAATCATAACACTCACATTAAGCTTAGCCAGAAACAGTCATGTTTAGATCATAAAAAGTAAAAGTACCCGTTCCCAATGACGGTAAAAGTTTAAGTTAATCTAGTAAAAGTACCCGTTCCCGGTGACGGGAAAAATTTAAATCAATCTATCAATTTATATTAGTTCATGGACTTTTGAAAGGTTAATTGTGCTGCACTTTTGATTTCACCCAGAGCCAAAGCTCTGAGCTACTTATACGGCCCACTACAAAAAAAAAATTTAAGCATTTCAGTCATGCTAAGAGCCACTCAACAATAATATATTGTGAAACTACATTTTTATTATTTAAGTTACATCATTTTTAAATGGGAATGATAGTGTGATTAATTCCTAACAATATCCTGTGTAGAATATCCTGCTTGCAAAATAGAGTTTTGCATCAACATTATTCATGCCTTTTCTTCCAACACTTCAAAACTGGATGTTGAGCTTTGCCTGCGTATGCATCTTTTTAAACGGGAGACAGACCAGTGCTCGAATAGACATCATAGTTTGTAATATCTATATAAAATAAGCCCCTCTTCAAGGAAATTATATAGAATATTTTTTCTACTATATACAAAGACTGTTTTCAGTTCATGCACAAAGACTACCCATATAGTCTGCAACAACATTTGCAGTTCCTTTGGAGGCCTCAATGTGGAGCTGGAAGTTCTGGAGTTTAACACCCTCTTCGAGATCCTTGCACTGTCGATGTTACACCTCTGTATGTATGCAAGGGGCTGATGGTCCATCTGGGTGATGAACTCCTTCTCATAGAGGTAGTTCTGGAAATTACAGATGACAAATATTATGGCCAGACACTATTGTTTAATCACAGAGGAATTCTTCTCACTACTCAACAGTGTTTTACTGATATACATTAAGAAAAACGGTCCATATACATATTCTTGCAGAAATAGTGCTCCAATTTTAACGTCTGATATATTGAGTGAATGATTAATAGCTTGTTGAAGTCTGGCATTCTAAGGATTGGCAAACTTCCTAATATGTTCTTCAACTTCTGAAATGTCATCTGCTGTGGTTATTCCCACCTCACCTTGTTCAGTTGGCCCTTCTTAGTCAGGTCAGTCAGTGGTGCAGCGACTTCAGAATAGTTTGGGATCAACTTCCTATACTATGCCATTAACCCAAGGAAGGATCTCATTTGCTGCTTGGTTACCAGATCTGGTGCATCTTGTATGCAGGTTAGCTTCTCCTCTTCAATGGCTATTCGTTCATCACCCTCCTTGTATCCATCACTGAATAGCCAATGTAGCAATTAGATATTTTGATCATCAGACTTGCTGCTCTCACTCACTCAAGCAGCTCTCTAAGTTTCTTCAGGTGGTCTTCCCATCTGGCCATGCGGGTTAGAGTTTCATCCACATAATGCTTGATGTTGGTGGTTTTGTGCAATATCTCCCTCATCATGCAGTTGAATGTTGATGCTGAGATGGCTAGCCCAGATATCATGCTCTTGAATTGGTAGTATCTGTCTGGTATCACAAAGGCTGTCTTCTCTTTAGATTCTGTGTCCATTACGATCTGCCAATAACTTTACTGAGGTCAATCTTTGTAAAGAACTTCGCCCTTCTATTTTTGCCATGATAGAGGTTCAGCTTTTGGACATCTATGCAGAAGTAGTTTGAACCATCCTTCTTTTTCATTATTACTATTGGTGAACAGTAGGCTGAATTCAAAGGCTCAATGATTCTGGTTTCTAGCATTACCTCAACTTTTTGCGCGATCAGGTTTCTTATCACATAGAGCATCTGCTAGGAATTCACCTTGACTGGATACCTGTTTGTGGTCTTGATCTTGTGTTGCACAAGGTCTGTCTTGCCTGGTCTATCTGTAAAGACATCTGCATACTGGCACAGTAGATCTTGTAGCTCCTTCTTTTGCTTGCCAGTCAATTCTTCACTGATATTGGTATCCTTGTATGTCTCATCTCCACCCAGCAGTCTTAGGTCTAGTAGTTCTTCATTTTCTAAGGCAAAGTAACTATCTTCTGGTTCTGCATCTGTGACAGCCACATCTGCAATGTCTATCTGTGCCTCAAAAGCTGCATCTGTTAGGTATTATTTCCTCTCAAAATACCTCTTCAACAGATTAGCATGGTAGATCTTGGTCTTCTCATTCACTTTCCCCTTATAGTCCATTCTGTTTACCACTTCCTGCACTTCAAACACACTTCATACACATGGCCTCAAGGTCTTCCATGTAGTATGGAGTGTCCACCTCTATTCTTGCTATGGGAAACTTTCTCACTGTCTCATCAATCAACACAAACACAGGTGTACATTGCCCATCATCTGGTCATCTGATACTAGACTGGTTCTTACTGTTGCACCTAGTGTCTTATAAGACTTTCACTTTCTTGTCCCCAACATAGCCTTCAACTACTGGCATGTTGTTGTTTGTTGGAACTTCTTCATGTTTGTCACATGCTCTGATTACCAATGGCACTTTTGACCCATATGTTAACTTCAAATGATCATCAATCACGCACCATTTATTTGTGGTGATTGCACTTTCATTCTGTTTCTTTTGGCAGCAGCATCCATGGTGACAGTAACTCTCTTCTTGTTCCTTGCCCACACCATCTTTATAGGTAGCTCCAGCTGATTTATATTGAGATTTCTTCTGTTGCTTGTTGTTGACAGATTTGCACTCACTCGCAATGTATCCCGTTTTATAAGAAGAATAACATCTTTTCTTCCTTTTGCTTGTTGACTTCTTGTCACCTTTGGTGGCATCCTGCTTCTGTTCAACCACCCCTGGTTTCGAGTTTGACTGGTTGATTCTTGGACTTGCCAATTATACATCCTCCATTGGCTTCTATACCGTTTTGACAGTTTGATCATATCATCCACCTCTTTTGGTGCTCTCTCTTTTAAGAACAGTGACATGTCAGTGGAGTACATGGTCATGAACTGTTCATGTATTTGTAGATCTGCCAGTCTTTCAAAATTATCTTCAAATTTGACCATGTCAGTCAACTTTGTAAAGTATTGCCATAGACGTGCCACAAACTTAAATACAGTTTCTCTAGTGTCAGATCTGACACTTTCAGCAAAAGCCTTCCTCGGTAACATAACCGAGTAATATAACATAACATAATGTTTTGGGACATCCTCTAAACTAAATTAAATTATTGATAAATAAATTTAAAAATAAAAATAAAATCTTAAAGCCAGCCCTTATCATTCATATACTTCTCAAGCTTTCTACTAAATGCACTTAAATTTATTGCCTCCACAACATCCAAAGGCAAATCATTCTAAAGGTCAACCACCCTGTTGGAAAAATAAAACTGTCATAGCTGATGATGACTTCTACCCTGTCAAGATTTATATTTGTGTCCCCTAGTCTTGCTATTCTCACTGATAGGTATGAAAAAAGATGATGCGTTAACACTATCAATTCCCTTTACAATCTTAAACCCCTCATTCAGATCCCCTCTAACTCTTCTTTTTTTAAGAGAAAACAATTTGAGATATTTCAACTTCTCTCATATTACAACTGCTCCATCTCAGGCACCACTCTAGTAACTCCATCTGAACTCTTTCCAACAATTCAATGTCCTTTTTACAAAACATCATATGTGGCCTAAACAATGACCTATACAATGAAATCATAACTTCTTTAGACTCGTATTCAATATTTTTCTAGATACGACCTAGAATTCTATTTGCCCTACCACTAGCAACAGGACACTGCTTGGATGACTTAATAGACTGATCAACTATTACACCAAGATCCCTTTCTTTCATGACACTGTTAAGGATATTTTCATTCAAATTATACTCATAATTCAAATTATGATAAACCACATGCATTATCTTGCATTTATTCTAATTAAAATCCATTTGCCATTTATTTGTCCAACTCATTAAGTGATCTAAATCCTTTTGTAGATCAGCAGCATCCTCTTAGATAGTAAAACCCAAGACGTTAATATCTTCTGGAAGATTAAGTAATTTATTGGCCATTCCTTCATCTATGTCATTGATGTAAAACAAAAAGAGCAAAGGCCCTAAGACTGAGCCCTGAGGTACTGCTCTTGTAACATTAATCCAGATACACCAAATCTACACACTTACTTGCACCTACATAAGCACTATGGCCCGGCATGGCCAGGTGGTTAGAACGGTCGACTCGCAATCTGAGGGTCGCGGGTTCGAATCCCCGTCACACCAAAACATGCTCGCTCTTTCAGCCATGGGGGCGTTATAATGTGACGGTCAATCCCACTATTCGTTGGTAAAAGAGTAGCCCAAGAGTTGGCGATGGGTGGTGATGATTAGCTGCCTTCCCTCTAGTCTTACACTGCTAAATTAGGGACGGCTAGCGCAGATAGCCCTCGTGTAGCTTTGCGCGAAATTCAAAACAAACAAACAAACAAACATAAGCACTAACCTTTTCAAAGAATATCAAAAGATTTGTAAGGCAAGATTTTCCGTTGGTGAAACCATGTTGATTATCCAATAAAATTCTAAGCTTTGTTAAATGGCTTTGCAAAGCATCTTTTATCAGACTCTCCAAAACATTTCCCACAACTGATGTAAGACTAATGGGTCTGTGATTACTGAGACAGTTTTTATCACCTCCATTGAAAAGAATGATATTAGTCTAATTTCCAATCCTCTGGTACCTGCCCACTATTCAAGGACTTACAAAAAATAGGAGCAAGTGGCTCACAAATCCAATTCTTAACCCAGAAGTCTTATCGTTCGTTAAACTTCCCAATTTTTTCTTAACAAACTCAGAAATTATGCAGTCATTTTGTTCGATCTTCTTTTCATCTATCAACGGTTCAAGATCTGGAATATTGCTTAAATCTTCTTTAGAAAAACTGTAGAAAAAGGAAATTTAATAGCTCAGCCATCTTATAATCATCAGTTACTAGCCTTCCTTTATTATCTCTCAAAGGTCCTACCCCATTTTAACACTTTGTTTGTCATTAATGTATTTAAAGAACTCCTTATTGTAATTTTTGTCATTTTTAGATAAACTTTTCTCAATCATCTTTTTTTAATGTCCTAATTTCATGTTTCACCAACTTTCTTGATATTCTATAATCTTCTAAATATCCCGTCATACCAGTCAATTTAAGTTTCTTAAATTTATTATTCTTTATTTTAATTTTATCTCTTATACTCTTTGTGACCCAACCTGGTTTGTTTACTTGCAGCTACCTTTTGCTTTATATAAGAAATATGTTTAGTTGAATATTTAAAGACTTATCTTTAAAAATTTCCCACATCTGATCAGTGTCTCCAAATAATTCAGCTGCCCAATTCACAACAGATAATTCTTGTCATATCCCTTCAAAATCTGGTTTTTTGAAAGTTGTAAGCAAAATATCATTATTCCTTATCACCATATGCAGCAAAACAATAGAGCAATAATCACTTTCATCCGGGTGTTCCACAATTTCCACCCTTTCGATCGTTTCTATATTTGAAATTAACAATAAATCTAAAATAGCATTATTTATAGTATTTTCCTTGAATAATGGGTGAAGAAAGCTATGTTGAACCAGCTTTACTTTGATGTATACGTCATGTTTATAATGCAATATATTTAGCTTGATTAATATTATAATATAACCCACCTATAACTAGAAGCTAAATTTAAACTAATGGATCTAAGTTCAAACAAACAAGTTAATACTTAAGACACGAGGAGACAATAAACTAGTCTTTATATTGTATTTATTTAATGAACCAATGATTAACCTGTTTTACGATTTACCAATAAGTTGAATTATAGCTAAGTCTAAAGTACCGTTACACGTAAAAAAGCCTAATTTAACGTTGTAGTTCAATTTACACCACTAAACTTTGACTAGATATTATGCTGCGATAATACTCTATTAAAACAACTAGAAAAACTCACAACATTCTAGTAACATGGCACAATAATATAACAATCGCCAGTTCATAACTAATTAACTATACAACGTATGATTCGTAAGCAGTTATGTAAACTTGTGATAAACTGTCTCTTCTTACCATACCTAAATTTAACACTCGCGCTATATAAACTATCTAAGTCATAACTTCACATTCAACTTAACCGGAAACAGTCATATATATCCAACAAACGTAAAACTACAAAATGGGCTATTAATGCTGTCCCTACCACGGGAATCAAAACCCGGATCTCAGGGTTATAAGTACGCAGAGATACCGATGAGCCACTGGGGTGGGGGTATGAAATATTTTTGTAAGTGACAATTCTAACAACAATACTTTAATAAAGATTGATAAGATACTACTAAAACCGATTTAATGGGCTTTTGGGTATAGTCACACTGAACATAGAAATAGGATTAAATAAGCAGAGATTGCAACATAGTACCACTGGTTGGCGGCTCAGGCTATAAAAACTTATATTAACTAAAAGCGTGACTCAATTGTCACTATGCACTTTATGAGGCTACAACGTCATTTTTGTAGTTCCGAAGCGGTCTACTGCAGTTTCTTGAAAGGTTAATGACCTGCCTTACCGTACTATATAAATATCCTTATCTACCATTATAAGGCGTAGTTGATCGGGAAAAAATTATTTTCAATAAAACCCAGTGTAACAGTACAACTGACTTAGGTCAAGCTCCGAACTATTAAACTCTAAAGTCAGTTAGACTGCATTCTTTTCCCTGTTACAAGCACAGTTTTTGGTTAGACTAAAGATATGTTTATAAATTTAATCTATGCTGTAGCGAAGAAAATAAAAACACCATTTGCAGTTAAGAAATGCAAGTACTTTGGATTGTATTTTCAAGTGTGATGCAGAAACAAACAAACAAAAAATGAGGCAGCTAGTTATGCGAGCTTGTCTCAGGCGTAGCCTTGTTGAAAAACAGCTATACTCCAATCGGCTCAAAAGTTTTAAAATTATGAAAACCAGGTTAGCTATAAGATAGCAGACATAATATGAGTGATAAAATATGAATGAGGTCCGAGTATTTATGTTTTAAGAAGATGATAAACTACTGAACAGTTTTAAGTATAGGTCTAGTTGAACTGGTTCCATCATAAACTATATGGAACGGGAAAACAAAATTTGAATCTCCATCTAATTCTACCTTCACCTGTATAACTATAGTTATATTATAATTTATTTTTCGTGTGTTTAAGGTGATATTAATTGACGCGACTAGATAGGGATAATCTTTGTGAGTTTACTTTAAAGTATCAGAAAAAGTAATACTTATTGTCGTTAGAAGTTCCACGTAGACACTATTTATTTGTTTAACTAATGAATATATGTCGTTAGACTTGACTTCATAAATTATGCTTGAAACTACAAAGGTCTCTGTTAACAGGGCTTCTACGTAAATGTTATTTTAGAAACGAAGCTTAATGTTACGATATATAATTTCAGGAGAAACTGTAATATGCATTATTAGAGCACAATTAAGTATCTCTGTTTTTTTTTTTGAGTGTATAACACTAAATAATGTTGTGAAAGTAATTCAGAATCACACAACCTTGCTGTAATTTATAGCAGGGCTATCCAAATTCAAATCAGTGTGTGGGTGGAGGGAGGGGAAGAATTACTTTACAATTCATTCATATTATTAATTAACAATGTAGAAACCCATCGTTTAACTCAACTGCGCTGGACTTTAATTTTGGATTGAATTTTCCTAAACCCGTTTGTGACAATTAGAGTCATCAAAAACAGTAAAAATTAATAGCATATTAAAACGATAAAAACTCTATAACCCGAGCGCTTTTGAAAACAAACAAACAAACGGCTATAAAAGCTTAACATGCGGTATCAGTCAACTAATTTTCGCAAATGAATACGTTTCTTCAAGTCTTGTACAATTATCTGTGTCAATCTCATAAATGTTCGAACTAAATTTATGCTATATCTATACTGTACCAGTGTTTCTATAAACTAAACATAAATAAATAGACTAATGCCGTCTTCATATTACGATTCTTGCGTATCGTAAACTTAAAACAGCTGAATTTAATTTGATTTGGTTTATTAATCATTTCTCTCGGAAGATTTTATGATCATAATTTTCATGAATTAAGTGAAAATGTTGTCAAATATTTTGCAGACAAGTAAGTGTACAAGGCACACCGAGATGTTTGTGTTGTAAACGTTCAGCTGCATCATGTGTAACATTTGCGATCTAAAAATATCAAACCAGTTTTGAACGTTTACAGCTTGGTTGCAGTAAAATCAAGAAATTAAAATGTATAAATATATATATATATAATTATTATTATTATTCGCATCGTAGTGCATCTATAAGTATGAAATACAGTTTTGATTTAAATATATGTAAAAATCGTAAAGGAGATACATTTTTTAAAAAGAAAAATTAGATAAATTACGCGATAATGATAGAAGTTTATATCTTATCGGCATTCTTCGAACAGTGTAATTCACAAACGTATTTTTCAGGGAGAACATACATATATACATTTGGTTATATGTGTGTAATAAAATATTTCACTCGACAAACAGCCATATCTTTATTTTATTGACAAATTCTCATTCGGAAAACATTAGGTTCGTTTTAAAACATTGATTATCAAACGTTTTTCCACATTAACATAGCAAATAAGATTAAATATTACAACGAAACATGTATGTAGAACATTCTTCAAAGTGATTTATTGCTCCAAAATTACATTTCTTTTAAATCCTGAGAAGTGAATCAAGTAAGTGAATGGGCATCGTGCAAATCAAAAAATGCAATACTACAATTAAACTTGAGTCCTAATCTTTGTGTTTGTTCAGAGAACGAAGGATAATATGAGAATTATATCTAGTTTGGTTCCTAAAATGTTTTATTGATTATAAATGTTTTGCCATTAAAAGGTTGTATACTTAATTGAACCTGACATAGCAAGATTTATAATTTATAAAATTAAGTGTAACAATTTGATATAAACTACACTGAAAATCTGTTATCATACAAGTAAAGTTTGTAAAACGAATGTTGATCAACTCCAAAATGTCCATATTACAGATCTGCCCAAAAGTGGAATGAAATAGTCATTGGAATAAATGTTGCATCAGATTAAAAACTATTATGATTTTGAATGTTTTTATTCTTGTTGTAAAACTCTAACTTATGATACCTGAGAATCAATATATAAAATGCACAGCCAACTAAAAATGCTATATAAAACAGTACAAAAGAACCAGTAATAAGAAAAACCTTGCTCTTATCTTATGTAACTATTTTGTATTATCTCTATAGTTGCGAGGAAAAAAAGGTCTGATGCGTCGTCACCACTGTCACTGTCAAAACGTTCAACATTTTCTTGAGCAGGAATTCTAGGCTTGGTGTCCTTCGACGCCCAGAATCTAGCAATACCAGACAGTGATACTAACAGCACAACAATCAGAATTGTACTTTATCCTTGTTGCTTGTGTGTCATGACAGATACAGCTGGTGATTAGTCTCCATTTTACCTAATTACATCGTTATCTGCATCGATTGTGTTAATCATGTCTGAAACATACTTTATACTAAACGGCAGCTTGGACACGAATAAATAAAAACCAACATGAAAATAGCTTCTGGACAGCGAAAGCTGATGAAATGTCGAAATACCTGACCCAAATAAAAATACTCTCAAATTAAACTGTAGCTTAATTTTTTTGGTGATGAAAACAATAATTTTCGAGCTTTACTGACATCCCCTCCTTTCTGCATTCTGTGGTCCACGAAAAAACAAACAAACTGATTTTAGATAACCTTTGCTTTTAAGAAAGCTGTAACATTTCACAATACAACTATATATGTATGTATTAATAATAGTTTTATTTTTACTTCATTCTAATTAACACTATCTTTCCGTTCGTTAATATATCTTATCTTATGCTATTTGTAGCCTGTTTTAATTTATATTACTTATGTAACCTTAATCTTAATAAAACGACGTGTCTGTGTGTCTGTATGGGTAACCGCCATAACTCTAAGAGGAAAGAACCTAGAAACCTGAATGTTTACACCCATGCTAAGTGGGCCCTGTGGGTGTACACCTGGGTATTATTACTTATCTACCTGCGTGCGCGTGTACGCGAGCGCATCTTTTTGTGAGGCAAGCTAGCGAAAAACCACATAGGAAAGTGTATGTGACCGCCATAGAACCAAGAGTAAAGAACCTATAAACCTGCTAGTTTGCACCCATATTAAATGTACCCTGAGGGTGCGCACCTGGGTATTATTTATATTATTCATGCGCGTGCGCATCTTTTTAATGAGGCAAGCTAGCGAAAAACCACATAGAAAAGAAGTGGTTCCTTATATAACAACTTATAATACTTAGAAAAACCAGTACGTTTTGATCAGAAGGGGCGGATTACCCGTATAACAATTAAATTGCTTTGTTAATTGATGTCCCCCAGTGGTTCAACAGGAAGTCTACTGTGTAGCTTTGCGCTTGACAACAACAATAGCTTTAGTAATTTTATCGCGTGAAATATTTGAAAGTTATAGACACACACACACACACACACACAACTAAATATTATTGTTTTCACTTAATATAGCTTCAGTTAGCATCTGTAACGATGAGTAACAGTTAAATACCTTGGTTAATTAATGTCACCAGTAGCCCAGCGGTAAGGCTGAAGGCTTATAACGCTAAAGACTGGACTTTGATATCTATGAAGGGCACAGCACAGATAGCCCATTGTGTAGCTTTGCGCTTAACTACAAACGAACAAGCAAATAAAACTTTTGCTAATATTTTATACACCTTTTGAATATGAAAGAATAGAGTGTTCAAATCAGGATTGTTTTCCATGTCTTTATATTTCAATATTTTCTTTGATTCAACCATCCACTGAAACCGTAATGAAAACAGATAGAGCTCTTAAGCATCGACTCAAAACTGAAATTTCAATGCGAAATAGAAATTTTTTTTACACATCAGTATCACAGGAAATCCTAGCAGTCTAAGAACGTGAAAGACAAAGTGTTATTTACGCTGTATTAATAGCTTTTTGTGTATAGAGGAAATAGAAACGGGAGTTAATTAGAGTGTTTGACATGAAAAGTAACGTGTATAGTTCCTATGTAATACTAAGCTCCAGTCGACTGATAAATTAAATGTTTTCTGACTGGTAAATCCCCATGGCCAATCAAAGTTCACAAACAGTTAGAAAGTAGGGCCAGTTACAGAACTAAATGCTCTTAAAATGTTAAACATCAACATACAGTAATTAGAAACTGTTATTATTTCGCTTTTAAGTACAACGAAACCCTCGAAAAAATATGCATTTGATTAAGAGAATTATATATGGCACTGATACTAATGATTTTTTAATAATTTCATTGTTATTAGATATGTTACGCTATTGGAACAATATAATTACAATATATTATGGAGTTTTTGAGTCCTTTTTAACTCAGTATATAGTAACCTAAATTAACTTAGGTGTGTGAATAATAGCATAGCATTGTGCCTAATATATTATTGAATATTATACAGCGGAACAATTATTTTATGATTATATTACCGATTTATTTTATTTTCACCAAAGGTAAAATATAAAATAGAATCTGTGACGTAGGGGCTCTTTGATTTTCCGCACTCTCTGCTGTGGATTGCAGTTTCACTATTCAAGGCTCATAAGCACGCTTTGGGTCAGCCTGTACTGTACTGTATCACTTTAGGAATGGAAACCCAGTTTTCAGCGTTATACACTCGAGGGTTGAACCACTCGGAAAAGCGTTCTACACAGTATAAATATATTCTTCATCTAAAGTGCATATAATCCGCAAGCATAACAACATCCGAATAATTAATCAAATTTAAGAGAACTACCGTAACATATTGTAAGCCTAAAAAAACAAATAAACAATAAAACTTTAAATCACAAACGCCATCCTGACTTTATTAAATTTAAATTTATGATTAAAAGAATATAAATTTTCAGAAATATAAATCGCATACATTTGCTTGCCTTATAAGTTGTAATATTCATTTTAATAAATAAATTCTCAAAAGAACAACAACATCACCTGAAAGTTTGCTTTCAAAAACATTAAAAGCACTAATTAACTGACATTAACAGTAACCAGATCTAAGTTGCATGTATCAATTTTGGCTTTCGTAAATGCTTCTGTTAAAAGATAGTATTGTTGTACATAGAGTAGTAGAGCAATGCTGTTACTTTTATTGTTATTAAGTTCTCTTTGATCACTTTGTTGTTGTTGGATGAACAATACGCTAAATAAAAGTACAAGAATGTTGATATTCATGTTTCGTATATTGGTCAGCTGTGTGAAACATAAAAGTAAACAACTGTTTTCACTGATGTCTTTCACATAAGTATTTATCTGTTGTACATTGTAAAACGTTTATTTTTTTCACAACGTTTTACCAGGTTTACCTGGCATCATCAGGTGAGATACAAGAACTGAGGCTAACAGAATTTGATAAAAAAATTAAATTCTGTTAGCCTCAGTTTTTGTATCTCACCTGATGATGCTAGATAAAACTGGTGAGACGTTGTGAATAAAATAAACAAAATTTTATTATGTATAACCGATAAAATTGTTCTTTCTAATATTTAATTCATGTTTTCATGTCTGTTGTAAATAATGACATGCTCAATTGCTCTTCAAAGTCAATAGGGTCAGGCTTGGTCTAATGATTAACTTGAGGATCTAAATGCCTCTAAATAGATTCAAAGTGCTGGTCAGTTTGTAAATACCAAGTGCTCTTACATGAATTTTATTTTATTAATTATCATATGTAATATACAAATATTCATTACTATGAATTTTTACATTTATGAAAAATTATTTTGCATTATTAACTATAGTATATGAATTTACAACTATTTGAAACCTTTTTAGTTTTCGAACCTCGTGAGATTATTGAGATAGTGACTAAAATATCGTTAACAACGGGAGCACATAATTGATGATGCAATGCATTTTACTGATATGGCTTCAGTATTGTGTATTAATTTATGGCATCATGCACTTCTAGTTAGTTTCTTAGAACAGTTGGATTCACTTATTTGTAAATTATTTTTAGTTCTGATCTATACAGTTAATTACTTTAGTCCAGAATTTCTTAATAATCAGTATATCTGAAGGTAAAATTGTATCTCGATAGTCGTAATAACAAAAATATTTACAATATTGTATGACTGATTAGTTGCCATGAAAATTCCAGTAGTTAGTGAAATACTTTTACAAAGCTATGAAATTGGAATAAATAAACAAAGCTTTCACTGCTAAATTAGGGACGGTTAGCACAGATAGCCGTCGTGTAGCTTTGTGCGAAATTCATATATGTTTGTATATATATATATATATATAATTATTAGTATTCCATTTATTTTTATGTATGTAGCGAATTATGACATGACGTGTTTTTTCTCTCCCTGTTCATACTTAAAATACTTTTCTTGTGGAATTATGTTTTTTTTTCAGTATATTTGAATAGTGCTTTTGATTATAATATGAAAAGCAATACTAAAAGTTTTTGAAGAGCTAACGAAAAGTGTGGTTACATTGGCATGATTAATGCTTGTGCCTAAGTTTACAACTGCGTGCTTTTTATGGTGAAAATATTTTTTATTCATTGAACTAAAAAATAACTCATAAAAGGGATAAATGTTGTGATGTTTGTCTGTCGATGGAGACTATGTAAAATGTTATGGAATTTATAAGGGTCCACTTTATTATCAGTGTAGGGGATTGTCAGAAACGACATACAGAAGTATGTCTAATGCCAAAAAATTGTCATGCCGTTGTTACCGTTGTCAAGATACTAGCGAACGATCGGAAAATGTGATCTGACAGTATACAATAACGGAAATCTAATAAACGAAAATGTTACTGAACAATGAATTCATTAAAATCTACTGCTTTGGAGATCAAGAGAAGATCCTAAAAATTATATTAAATTTACTGTATTAATAACTTCTGTTATTGGATGGAAATAAATTGTATTAGTCTGTGAGATTACACTCTCAAGATAATTGTTTCTATTTGTAACATTGTTATTATTATTTTTGTTATTATGATTACTTTTTAGAGTATTTGTCTTATTTATAAACTCTCTATTAAAATTATTTGCTAAATCTGTAGTATGCATATTTGTACTGATATAATTTCACTATATTTTAAATAGTTTAAATCATAAAGGACTAAAATATCATATGTATAATACTAGAACATTAGAAAATAAGTATTATGAAATTCCAAATTACAATAATAACTATGGAACAAGAGTATAAAGTACCATATATAATGAACCAACTCCCCAGGGAGTTATGTAATATAAATACAATTGCAGAGCTAAAAAAAATAAAAAGATTGGTTATTAACTGGTGTTCATAGACAAACTGAGTAATATTCATTGAATGGTACTTTATTTATATAAGATTAATATTATTATTAATTTAACTTTTTAAAATCTATGTTATTGCTTGTTTGTGATAAAAATACAATAGCATTACAGGATATTATGTTTTTGTGTTATGTTCAATAAGTTGTTGATTTCAGATATACTTTAATATAAATTGATGATTAAGATAGACTTTTAATATCAATTTTTCCTTTTTGTGTTTTGTTTATTTTTATTTATTTATATATATAGACATTTTTGGTCACAGTTATTGAAGGGTTTTCCACAAATAACCTGATTGAGCTTCATGGAAACTTCTTTATTTTCATATGTTTATTTTTTTTATTGATAGATATATATTGTATGTGACAGAAAGGCAAAGTAAAGTAAAAAAAAGTAAACCAAATCACTGTAATTACGGCCATCAAATGTTCGCCAAATAATAATTGGAAAAGTTGCAACGTTACATTTAAAGTGCAATTTCGATGTTATTTTTCAAAAATTTTGTTTCTAAACACAAGTTATGCAGTCTATTATATTTGACAGTGAAATCTATTTTTCTTTATAAGTATAAAACTAGAACTCAAACAACTTCTAGAGTATTGTATTTTCTTAAAGCCTTTACTGGTTCCAGAACCAGTAAAACATGCAGAATGGAAACATTTAGTTTCTTTATTTTTTGTAACTGAAGCAGTTCAAAGAAGTTATTTAGCTCTATATATGAAACAACAACTTATTAGTCAGCTTATTTGGTATAACACGGTTAATTTGTTTTCAAACCAGTTACTAACGTTAAGATGAATTAGCTGCAAATGTGTGGAATCTAATGAGATGGTTTCAACAAATAAAGAAAATATTAGTGTGAAATTTTAAGTGAATTTGTCTCTTTTTTTTCCAATAAAAACCTAACCGTAAAAGTATTGAAATTATTAGTCAATATTATATCTACAGGTTGAAACTTTGGAGGATTAAGTTGATTAGCTGAAAACTTCTGAGGTTGAATTGTTCAATATATTTTATCTTCTCTATTTTTAAGATGAATTTATAACATAGTAAAATCAGACTATATTAGCCTATCGAAAATGCCTAGTATGTATTAGATTTACGTTTCGAACACACATGTGTCACGATGTAAGATATTTGTAACTGTTTTATTATACATTTTCCTAACAATTATAAGAATATTAACATTATAATAGTAGGTACTACACAATACCATAAAATATAAAATAATGTTATCAACTGCTATTACGGAATAACATTAAATTGATTTGTATATATAGTCTTCGACATTTTCACGTGTCTTCCTCTGTCTAAGAGAGAAACACACACTATTTATAACGGATGTTCCAAGTTCATTAACGACAAAATGACGTGAGGTAGGGGTTTCAGCTTAAATTGACTCTCAGTGGGGTTTAAAGTTTGGCAACCATTGGATGTACGAACATTCCATAATTTTTCTTTTCACATGATTTCCAGTTTTGTATATTAATTTGGCTGATTTCTTGTTGATTTTACGATCAAGTTTCCTCATGTATAGATGTGTTTGTTTTGTTGTGGTTGAAGTAAAGGACAAACATACATAGTGGACTATCTGGGCTCTGCCAACCACGGGTGTCGAAACCCGGTTTCTAGCATTGTAAATCCGCAGACATACCGCTGTGCCAGGGGGTCTCATGTATAGAACATAACATTAATTGTTTGACCATTTGTAACATCTTTTTTATGTTCAGTAGTCAACCAATCAAACATCAATGTATCCATCCGTTAGTTTTCGTAGTATTTAGATCAAGAGTTTACTTCTTGTAATTGCTGTACCTGATGATGCCTGGTTAACTTGGTGAAATGTTGAAACGAAAATTACTCTGTGTATCCGACAATAAACAGGTTTTAAGCAAAATAGTTTGTTTGTTGTTAAGCACAAAACTACCCAATTGGCTATCTGTGTTGTGCCCACGAGGGGTATCGAAACCCGGATTTATAGATATGAATCCTGAGACTTACAGCTGAGCCACTGGTAGGTAGTAGAAATTTATTAAATGCGAAACTTTTACAATTCATTTGACATTTCCACCAGAACAAAGTTAAAGATCAACTTTCTTTATGTCTTTTCAGATTCACAGTGATGATCATCATTCATATCGAGGTATACTTGATTTTATTATTGACGTTAAACTTTAAACTCATCATTCAGAATAAAAAAAAAGATCATATCTATATCAACAAATTTATCTTGCTTGACTTTTATTATAAGTTGCGAATAATAAAATAAAATAAATTTGTAGATGCAAAATTTTTAACTTTGTCTATCTGTCTGTTCTGAGGGGGTCAGCGGTAAGTTTATGGACTTACATCGCTAAAATACGGGAGTCGATTCCCCGTGTTAAACAGAGAGCAGATAATCAATCTTGCTACTAAATTAAATAAACGTTTATTTGGCCTGATGGTTATGGCACTGGAATCGCAATCTGCGGGTTGCAGTTCTGAATCCCGTCGCTGAACATATTCGTTTTCAGCTGTGGAAATGTTATGATGTGACGGTCAATCTAACTATCCGCACTGGAATCGTAATCTGCGGGTTGCAGTTCTGAATCCCGTCGCTGAACATATTCGTTTTCAGCTGTGGAAATGTTATGATGTGACGGTCAATCTAACTATCCGATTAAAGTAGTATAAAACTTGGCGGTGAGTGGTGTTGACTAGCTGCCTTCCTTCTAGTCTCTCATTTCTAAATTCGGGACGACTAATGTAGAGTGTAATTTTTAGGTTTTCTATCAATATATCTAGTACCAACTATAGAAAGAAAAAGAACTGTATACACAGGTAGAGGACAACACACACACACATATATACATAGTGTCTATTTTTCATCCGCTAAACATTCAAGTCGATGAACCCGAATGAATGTCGTGCCAACACAAGCTTCATGTGGAGAGACTAATACAATATTACTACATAAAAAATAGAAACGAAAACAAATAAAGTACAGCTACTAGTCATGCTATAAATTACCGTTTTCTCGGGTATGCCACATTATTTGTTTGCTTATATTTTGTTCAGGAGTATTAATATAAAGTCTGTTTTTTTGGCAGTATAAACTAGATGTACTTCCGCAGGGTCTCCAAAAGCTTTGTTCTGTTTCAAGAATGAATAGATCAAAAATTCAGAGTAATAAAAACTTTTATTTCTTGCTTCTGAAGCTTATATGTCATGCTGTAGTGTAGCCTACAGAGTGTGCATAATTTTTCTCGTGATTCGTGGCATGTGCACGTTTTACAGTACAAATTGCAACGTTAAGTGCTTCTTATGTGACATCATTTTAGCGTATATTGACTGACTGACAGACAACACATTACTGTATAGTGATGTGAGTGATTAAAACAGGTGACCCCTCTAGGCGGTCTTCGGCCCCCTTTTGGGGAAATTATTGAATCATCTTTCAATTCTTTTTTTTACACATTTATTATAAAAAAAGACTCTCGTAACTGTTGTAGACCTAACACATTACTTAAAACTTACAATACTGTCTTTAGAATTTCCTCTTGCTGCTGACAACAATAAAAAAAGTGGTTTATTAGAGCATTTTCTTTTCCTTCGACGGTATTTTTATTGATTTCTTATGACAAATATGTAATCAGGACATATGTAGGTATGAGTAAGTGTGTTTGTTTAATACCGTGTCAATGAACTTTTTGAGGAATTGTTTTATAAGTTGCGATCAAGTACCTCCAAGACGTTGAAGATCTGATGTAAAAAAACATAAAATAAATAAAAATAAAGTCAGACGTTGGCTTCCTGTTCAAAAAAATATTTCTGTCCAAAATAATACTTACCTGAAATTAATACATGCTCTATAAATGTTCTCGGTGGGCCCCAGGGTATATGTAATGTATAATTAAACACGATGCAAATGTCTTTCATGAAACGATATATACGAGATATAGTATTAAGAAAACAACTAAACCAGAACAAAACTTATAAACACATACTCTATTGGAAGGAAAAAAAGAAAGTTTAGAATCAAGAGGGTATATAGATATTGTTACGTATTACAATTTAGAATGGTCTGAAACCGAGCTAAATGATAATTTAAATTTAGTAGTTAAATACATTCCGATATATTTCCAATTTATGATATTTGCCAACAATATTGATACACTCAGTTTTCTTGTTTTATACAAATATGTTTTAATATACAAACAATAATACAATTTACAATAACAGTTATCACAAATAGTTATTATAAACAATGATTTATATAGAACAATTTTACAACTTATAAGCAATATACAAGCAATATAAAGTC
>NW_013665678.1:359533-369123 GCF_000517525.1 Limulus polyphemus
GTTAGGTAATGTTTTCGTAAAAGTACTAATGTCCCATGTGAATCCACTGAAGTTAAAAGGTTTATAGTGTTAAAAATTTATAAATGTTCATGGTCAAATATCTGCAGTTTTCTGATTAATATACGTTAATCACAATTATAGCTTCCGAGGTTTATAGTATACCAACTATAGCAAACTAATAACAGATACTTTTATTTGGCGCGTCGCGTTGGTTATAATTATAGGCGTGTGGAGAGTTTCTCGAAATTTCAGTTTTACGTGACAATACTGACACTAACACTAGCGTTTACGTACACATATATATATTGTTGATTCTTACACTTGAGAATATTTTACAACTTTAGAGAATAGGCGGGAGTTTCGCAATACAGATTTAGCAGTATAAATTATGTACATTTCTAAACATAAATTAATTTAAACAAACATCGATATTAAGATAAATATATAATAATAAACCCGTCACAACATATATATATACCGTTTTAGTGAAATAATTAAACCATTATTTTGCAATATTGAATATTAAATCAAACAAACGTAACCAAAAGGTGTTTATCCAGTTATATTTGCAAAAACGAGATCAGTTTATTGAAAACACAGTTCCGTCGCGTTGTTTTCGTAGATACATTCACCAATGCGTTTTCGACAGATGTATAAATATTGTATAATTTTGAGAAATATATTTCTATTGTACTTTTTCTGCTAAATTGATTATTACATTTTCAATATTCTACATTGAAGGATGTACCTTCAAGTTGATCTTTATAAAATTTTCAGTGTGGTCTAATGTCTAGCGTGCCTGGCAGTGGATCCGAGGTTCCATGGTTCGTGCCTTGTTATTGCAATGATAATAATAAAAAAGACGTACTCTGCACTTAAGTATTATAATAATGATCACCAAATCTCACTATTAAGTGTAGTAACTAATTATTAAACCACCAAGAGTGGGTGGTGTTGTCTTGCTTGCTTTCCCTCTAGTCTATCACATCAAACTTAAGAACGGTTACTGTGTATTAAATTCAACAACAAACAAGTAATAAATGAAATAAGAAATTTCCAATCGTTATTGTATTTTTGAATTAGTTATTCAGTTCAATAGGTTCCTCACTAAACGTTAAACAAGATAATGTCATAGCACACTAAAAGTTTAAAAATAAATGTTAAATGCTGGAAAATATTATCCGGAAATGTAATCAAAAATATATAATTCTACTGATAACTTTCCTAATACGCTGTGGTATTGGTCTTAGCCTAAATAACTTAGTTTTAATAGGTGTATGTTGCAATTTGTCTTTATGGTTGATTTACGAACTCGGGAAGTTGCATACAACTGAAAGGAAGTCAAAGATATTGTCTTTGGTAATTTGTAACTACTAAATTCTGGAAAAACAAATTGGCTTGCTGAACATAAAACTCTGTCAGGATCCCTGTAGACATGTAAATATTTTACTGACAAGCCCAGTGCCAGAATGCAGACCACACCACGACACCTGAGCTCACATGTAAATATTTTACTGACAAGCCCAGTGCCAGAATGCAAACCACACCACGACACCTCAGCTCACATGTAAATATTTGACAAGCCCAGTGCCAGAATGCAGACCACACCACGACACCTCAGCTCACATGTAAATATTTGACAAGCCCAGTGCCAGAATGCAGACCCACACCACGACACCTCAGCTCACATGTAAATATTTTACTGACAAGCCCAGTGCCAGAATGCAGACCCACACCACGACACCTCAGCTCACATGTAAATATTTTACTGACAAGCCCAGTGTCAGAATGCAGACCACACCACGACACCTCAGCTCACATTCTGGTTGTATAACTGCCTACTTATAGGCTCAAACGTAGGTCTCATCAATCTACATATTTTGAAACAAATTGTAAAGGTTCCACCATTGATAGGATTTACGTAAAATAAAGGAATTTGGCGTCATGATAAATGATGAAGAAATTTCTAAGTTTTTTTTTTAAATCTATAGTAGATACCTTTTCTTTCAAAATTGATACAGTAAAAATGATCAAACAGAATCGTAATATACATCAAATTATTTTATAGTTAGTGGTCAAACATACATAAACTAAACTGTGACAAGAGGTGTGTCCAAATGTCAATCTGTGAACATTGATAAAACATCTATATTTTTAGCTTTTTTTTCTGGGTGTGGGAAGGTTCTGCTGGTTAAAGGTACAAGTTTCAACTCTCCTGGCAATATAGTAACTTTTGTTTGAAGCAGTTTCACATTTGAAGATGAACCTAAAACCACAGTTTCAGTATTCTATGCTTCGAGTCCTGGATCATTGATGCTGCTGGAAGTAGATAGATATCCATAAGTGCTGGAACCAGAGTTATTATGCTATCACGTTGTAAATACTTTGGCTACTGATTATCGCTCTTCTAACCCCACACATTTTATAAAATTGAAACATCTTTTCATTCTACAATAGTAAACAAAAAATCAAACCAAACAATAAATAAGTAACACTCCAAACTTTCAGGGTTAGTGCTGATCATTTGTATCTGCGATAGGTTAAGAATTCAACTATCAACAAAGAATGTTTTATTAACAACATTACAAAAGTAGAATAAAACTTCTCAAGGATTTGAGAAAGATGTCATTGCGATTAAAAAAATAAAAATATTGCCATAAACTGGAATATTCATTTTTACATACAAATGAGAAAAAAATTAAATCGTGAAGAAGAGGGGCATTATCTTTACCTGCAAATGTATGGTTATATCCAGGCCAATTTAAGAATTAGTTTATCACTGGCTTCCTGTTGGGTAACAGCCTTACTATACCATTCTGTAGAACAGCAATACCCCATTTAAACATATCATTAACACGCAATCAAAAAATCTCCTATGCTTAACACTGGCCAGTCAGTAACATCATATGCTCCATTTCTATGATGTTATTCTAGTTGTTGTACTTTTGCAATACTTAGTCCAACGTGCAGTAAAATTTTTCATTTATTTCAGAAATGCACGATCCACTCAAACAGTGACGTCTCATTCATGTAAATAGTGTACAAGGTGCTTAACAGCTAATATAACTGCAAGATATTATTATTTTTTATCCAGTAATAACATTTGGAAGTTGTCACTACACAACTAGAAAATGTGATTACATGATCCACATTTTCTTGTACCTATGATGGCAGTGCTCCAATTTCACTCTGAGAGGTATCTGTATTCAGCATAAATGAATATTTTTAGCTTAGGATAAGCCAACACCGGAGCATTATCAAAATACATCACAGTCATCATTGAGTGATATTTCAGAAAAGTTGACCAAAAAGTATTATTAGCATTATTCATATTCTTTCTTGTTATAGATTGGGGTCAGACACTAAGTGGAAGTAGACATGCCTTCCCTAACAACTACATGCCCAATTAGTTATACTCGTAAGCAAAAAAGCATACACTTTACAGGCTTTAGGTTTCAATCCTGCTTTTTCATGAAATACCATTTAGAGATTCTTAGTGGCACACTGCAATTTATGTCATATACACGTGTAAAACATATTTACTACTTTAATCCATGTAATGCCAGTTCCATAAACTGCTATAAAGTAGCCATTTTAGTATACAGGCTAAAGAGCATGGAAAACGTTAACACTGTTCATCTTGAGAGCTGAAAGTAGACTGACGCCTACTATTATTATTACCAACTTTTATCTGCTATTAGTTGGACACAAGACCTAAGGTGCTGAACTAATGAGAATCGTATACACCGTCAAGAGATTTATATGTGTGAGGAAGAAATTTATCATTGTATACTACAGTGTTAACAACCTTAGATCACAAAGAATCTTTGCATTATTTCTTTCTTCTTGAAAATCACCACAAATGAGAAGTACAACTCTTTGTTGATTCAATCACTCAGCAGCTAATGTTTTTCAGTGCTAGCTATATCCCTAGTGCTCAAGGGAAGCCTAATCAGAAGTTGCTTCATGGCATCTACATTATGAGTTAAATTGGTTCCCTATCTGGCTGTTATTTGGCCCTATAAACACCTCAAACCACATCAACATACCAATCTAATAATGTACTTATGACAGATTACTGCTACAATCCTCAGTAACGGTTACAAACCTATTGGTATATATTTGTTTACATGTAGATATAGTATAGTCAAAGTAATACTAGATCTACAGTTAAGTTCCAGCTACGTCTCTTTCACAGACCTGTCTGGAATAATTTAAGTTATTAACTCCATAGTCATATTTTTGCAATTATTTACCTATAACAAATATATCTTACTCTTAAAGATTTATATTGTAAGCAAGCAAAAATTAACGTTTGGGCTGAATAGTATGTTTCATGCATATTTTCATTATAGTAGGTAGTTCTACATAAAACTGGGTTTACGGTTTTCCTGAAAATTCTACTTGCACATACAAATGAATCTTTATGTAACCTTCTAGATACATTTGCTCAGTATATTGCTCCTGGGCTCTATTTGGCCACCATTTATTTACTTTTCTAGAGAGCTGAAGGTCACTTGTTCCACGGCTCATTTTTACAGATAAACCATGAAAGTCGATCCTTAAGATACTTATTCTTGATTCTACATCTGCCTCATATTTGTTCTTTATACACTAGTAAAATGAATTCAAGTTTTCCATTAGCTTCTCGCTTTTGTTCATAGCATTTGTCGACTTGATTGGTGGCTTTCCTTGGATTGTTTGGTGCTCAACCTAATAAAATAAAGTACTGGAAGCTCCAGAGTCTACTAATAACATAACTTCATATTCATATATGAAACCATGCTGGAGCCAACTTGTGCTGAGTGGATTATCATACCATCTGGAACAGCTATATCACTGCATCCCTCCAAGTTTGTGGTCATACTCGACCTGGGGATTAATTTTAATTAGCCTGCAAAGTAACTTTCAATTACTGCATCAGTCTTTCCCGTTTTTTCAAATATTCTGTTGGAACGGAAGAACTTGCTTCTTCTCATTACTCTCATAAAGAAGATACAGACTATCATGTCTCAAATTCCCACGATAACAGAGATCAAAAGAGACATTTTGATCGACACTTAACCATTAAAGATAATAAATTATTTGTATCATGTTTGGTCCAGCAGTTGCAATAGGCTGAGAAAAGCCTTGTGTCAGAATTCAAATAAATCTGACTGTACAACAACAACTGAACAAAAAACGTGTAGCTGATGTGCTTTCATTTTATTCCAACCTCTCCAAAATGTGAGACCTCTGGAGGTTTTATGGTTGGTTGAAACATCATAGATGTTGCCACAGGCATTCTCTGCTTGTGTTCTTACTTTAAGTTATCACTTTGATCACCGTGAGAAGTAGGATATCCCTCATAACCGAGAATGATTGACTTACAGGTAACTAGATCTTGGAAAGAACTGTGAAATGAAGACACTCAATAGGACACAGGATCTGCTGTGCCACCCGGGAGTATTTTAAATGAAGATAAATGATAATCAAACTTAGGAATGGAATAGGAAAAGAAAAACTTCAAAGTAAGCATGCTAATCAACAAGTGCAAAATGTTAAAGTGTCAGACTCACGTTCGACTTATCAGATTGTTCATTGGAACAAGAATAACTGGAAAAAATAAACGTGCACAAAACCAGGTGACCTGATAATTGCATTATCTTCTCACTTGCGATTGACAACTGAGCAAGGAATAGCATAAACGGGAGGCGATTAAAGCCACATGTAAATGTCTCGGGTGGTGTTCGAGATAATACTTTGTTGGTACCGCCACAAATCGGCATCCTTATAAAAGCTTTTCACATAACTTTCTGGGTCATGCTCGGAACGTGATCTCAGTGCGCCTTAGTCTTAGATAGATTACTAAGATCAAACGTAGTGGATAACCTAGATGTTATATCAGTGACAGTAAGACAGATATTTCTTACAAGTTGATAACAAGTCAAATTACCTTTATGTTCCACAAAAAAAACAAAAACAAAAAGAAACCAGCCAAGTTCATCAGAGGAAGAAAACATTTAAAGTAACAACAGCACAAACTTTCTAGTTTCGAGAAAAAATGCTTATTGAATCAGCTTGTTTTCAGCAGTAATGATGACACGGCCCAAAGTGCTTCGTCACAATTTACTCGGAATACTTCCTGTCCATACTCAGGATCTTAAGTGTTTTATAACAAGTTACTCGGAGCAATTCCTGTGCAAACTTGGGACCTTAAGTGTTTCATCACAACTTACTTGGAGTACTTCCTGTGCAGACTCGGGACCCTAACTGTTTCATCACGAGGTACTTGGATCAGTTTCTGTGAATACTCGGGACCCTAAGTGTGTCACCAGAAGTTATTCGGCGCCTTCCTGTCCGTAATCGAGATCCTAAGTGTTTTAAAACAAGTTGCTCTGGATACTAAATGTTTCATCACAAGTTACTAAAAGTATTTCTTGTCCATACTCTGAACCCTAAGTGTTTTAAATCAAGTTACTTAGAGCAATTTCTGTTCATATCCAAGAGCCTAAGTGTCTCATCGTAAATTACTTGGGTTCTACTGTAAAGGACATAAACAAATACGCCAGAACAGGTTTTTGGTTCCCATGATAGAAAAAGTAGCTGGAAACATTATATATATGTATAAATACACATATGTATCTGGTTAATTACAGATAGACGGGGTTGTGATATAAACATATCAAAGAAGTAGGCCATTATCTTATTACAATGGACTTAGCGTGCGTATATATATATATGTATCCATGTATGGGACCGAAATAATATATACAGTCTGGCACCATCTATTGAATGGCACCACAAACAAAATCCATAAAAATTTTACACTTTGGGTATTTAAGATTCAGAGAATTAGAAAAATAAGTACGGTATGTGCAACAACCATTTCTTTATCACATAACATAATTTTAAATATAAGCACTCTCCTCTCAATAAGATCCCGACTGTCATTAGGACTGTACGTGAGGATTTGATTATATCTTTACTGATGTAAATTGTAAATATTGTATTAATAAATGGAGCTATTAAAAACTGTTATTATTTCAATAAACGGTACCACTTTTAATATATAAAAACATTACAGTTTATATGAGCACAATCCGAACACTTTTCCTGTGCAGTATTTCCCAGAAAAATCCTTTTTTAGAAAATGTTCACTTTTTTTTCAATGGGGTATGAATATTAATATTATTAATTACTAGTACAAACAGTCGCTCGAAGTTATTTTATCATTGCGTTACTAGGTTCTTCTGTAATTACGTATACTAGCTCAAACGCTACCAGTGGTAGTTTTCTCAGGTTCTGTGCTAAGAAAAACAAAATCGCAGACAGAAAATAAAATATAAACGAACAATATAAAGTATATTTACACTACACTACTATTAGATAATATGTGGTATTTCACATCATCTATCCAAAGTGAGAACGTTCAGTAGTTTTTGTCCTATTACTGGATGTTCTTGTTTTCATCTTCTTGTATTTGTATAGTACTTAAGTGGATCTATTTATTCACTTAATCAGTGATTAAATTAAAAAGGTGAAGAAAAAGGATTATTAGAAAAGTGTTATTTTTAACTCTGACGTAAGTACTAAAAGTATGAGAAACGTTTCATTCCTGCCACGAGGAAAATACTAAACATCACAGGCGGCTGAAATCACGACATCATGATCAGTAAGATGGATTCTCGGGATAATTCCATTAATTCCTGCATTTGATATTCTTTGCTTAGTGGTAGAGTATATCACTTTTTCTTGTTTAAGACAACAAACGATAATATTTTATTTGTATTTCTGTCTAAATAAGATTTTAACCCATTATCCATGTATTTATAACAAAAATACTATTTACAAGTTTTTGAAGTATATTTTTGTTTTAAGTAGTCACTTTTATTTGGAAAAGTGTTGTTTTATGAATAGTCTGAATTGTTTGCCATATCAAGCCATTTGAAGAAATCTTCTTTAGTTGAACTACCACAGTTACCTTCACTTTGGAATAACATGTCGTCTCTATATTCTGTGGTATGAGCGTTTCTCTGAACAGTCGAAAAATTGGATACGTAAGTAAGCTTTATTTACCATTTGTTTAGTTGAACATGTGTTTGGTTTATGTTCTAGTCCGCTACTCACTACCGTGCCTTCAGACAGAGCGATACTACATAGTGGTTAATGAGTAGCTAAGATATAATTCATAAAAAGTGAACACTTTCTGTTCATGTAATTAACTGTAAATGTTTAACGTTTTATAAAATAAAGAGACAGAGTAGAATAAATTAAACTATAGTTTTTGATGTGGATATAAAAATGCATTAATTATCGCAATATAATTACATAATCATAGATTAAAATACGCAAGACGGAACTGGTTCAAAAATGGGCAGCACAATACTTATAAGGTTTAAATTGTGTTTTTATATTTTATTATAGCGTTATTTACATGCAAAGCTGGTTAAAATTGGGTTTAAATTGTTTGTGATGAACTTACGAGTGCCAAGCGAAGATTAATGGAAGGCTAGAAGAAATAATTTAAAACAACAAACACTGGCTCAAAATGCTTGGCCAATTTCAGCACAAAAACTAATATATTCAACAATATGCAATATCATTACCTAGTCATGGATTCAGTAACACATTATTAAGGTGGGATCTATTACATTAAGCGAACATTGTTTGTCTTGAATAAAATTAATATTTAAGATGTATTTAATAAATGTTGAAACTCAATATTTAAGTTGGGCCATTTTGTGCGATAAAACTTCTGATTGGAATTGGATTGTTTGGTGAATGTGTTAAAACATCAGACTTAAATTGAAATGTTTGGTGTGTTAGAACGTGAATTCTAAAATTAAGATAGTAATAAGTCACAGGTTAAGATAGTTTAAGTCGCAGGTTAAGATAGTAATAAGTCACAGGTTAAGATAGTAATAAGTCACAAGTTAAGATAGTTTAAGTCGCAGGTTAAGATAGTAATAAGTCACAGGTTAAGATAGTAATAAGTCACAAGTTAAGATAATAATAAGTCACAGGTTAAGATAGTAATAAGTCACAAGTTAAGATAGTAATAAGTCACAGGTTAAGATAGTAATAAGTCACAAGTTAAGATAGTAATAAGTCACAGGTTAAGATAGTAATAAGTCACAAGTTAAGATAGTTTAAGTCGCAGGTTAAGATAGTAATAAGTCACAGGTTAAGATAGTAATAAGTCACAAGTTAAGATAGTTTAAGTCGCAGGTTAAGATAGTAATAAGTCACAGGTTAAGATAGTAATAAGTCACAAGTTAAGATAGTAATAAGTCACAGGTTAAGATAGTTTAAGTCGCAGGTTAAGATAGTAATAAGTCACAGGTTAAGATAGTAATAAGTCACAAGTTAAGATAGTAATAAGTCACAGGTTAAGATAGTAATAAGTCACAAGTTAAGATAGTAATAAGTCACAGGTTAAGATAGTTTAAGTCACAGGTTAAGATAGTAATAAGTCACAAGTTAAGATAGTAATAAGTCACAAGTTAAGATAGTTTAAGTCGCAGGTTAAGATAGTAATAAGTCACAGGTTAAGATAGTAATAAGTCAACAAGTTAAGATAGTAATAAGTCACAGTTAAGATAGTAATA
>NW_013665678.1:370123-413430 GCF_000517525.1 Limulus polyphemus
GTTAAGATAGTAATAAGTCACAAGTTAAGATAGTAATAAGTCACAAGTTAAGATAGTAATAAGTCACAAGTTAAGATAGTAATAAGTCACAGGTTAAGATAGTTTAAGTCACAGGTTAAGATAGTAATAAGTCACAAGTTAAGATAGTAATAAGTCACAGGTTAAGATAGTTTAAGTCGCAGGTTAAGATAGTAATAAGTCACAGGTTAAGATAGTAATAAGTCACAAGTTAAGATAGTAATAAGTCACAAGTTAAGATAGTAATAAGTCACAAGTTAAGATAGTAATAAGTCACAAGTTAAGATAGTAATAAGCCACAGGTTAAGATAGTTTAAGTCACAGGTTAAGATAGTTTAAGTCACAGGTTAAGAGATTGTACTTTTTGATGAAAACCTTTAAATATAGTCAGAAACTAAATATTTCCCTATTTTGTATCTTCGATGTCTTAGGTCGTATTTATATATATTACCTCGGATAGCTTTGTATTTAAACTAGGGATGCACGGGTAGTAAAATTTGGGGTTCGGTTACCCGGTCACTAAGCTTCGGCCGGGGCTAGGTGTCAACCGGGACCAGGTTCTTCACTTGCCGTACTCAAAAATTAGAAACAAAAACAAAATGGACGTTTATTACATTTAACCGAATAGTCACCAACAGAACATTCAAATATTACTTTCAACTTTCAGTGCCTAGCCCCAACTTCTCAAACCCTAACCCATATTGTTCGCAAAAGCCTCACCTTCTCCAGAAATCCACTTCTCAAGCCATGACTGTTATTAACCCCTATTGTTCTCTGAATCCCGATAGTTGTTCTGTTGCTCCGAACACGTTTTTTCATAACTGAACCAATTATTGACTGTAACTTTCATTACCAAGATTGGTGGCCACAAAGATTAGGGCTTATATGGCTGACTCCGACACTCGGCCAGAGCCGAGTATTACCGGGTAGGCCAATACACGGCCGGGTACTCGTGTATCCCTAATTTAAACCACTAGTTTTTAAAAGTTATGTGAATCTAAACAGAACCCAGCAAATGCTGATAGATAGAAAGTCTTTGCAGTTGTGTTTTTCGACAAAAGTATAGACAAATAAATATGTATGAGAACTAAGTGTTATCAAAGCGATTGAGTTTTCTAGACTTCTGTTTTCGACTTTTGGAAACTTCATTAGAAAACATATAATGAACAAAATGATATCAAACACTGACTTGTTGACTCAGATCAAAATGCAATATAAACGTTCCCTTTAGAAAAACTTTATGATTGAAAATAAATGTCAGACATCAGCAAATGATACTGAAAAATGTAATACGTTTCATTTCCACGAGCGGTTCATGAATATTTAGGAAAACATTAATTTTCTATAAAACAAACACACCCATGTTTTAAATATATCTCCCAAAAACTCTCTTATAAAACTGACAAACACACCTGAAAATACTCTCTTATAAAACTGACAAACACACCTGAAAATACTCTCTTATAAAACTGACAAACACACCTGAAAATACTTTCATATAAAACTGACAAACACACCTGAAAATACTTTCATATAAAACTGACAAACACACCTGAAAATACTTTCATATAAAACTGACAAACACACCTGAAAATACTTTCATATAAAACTGACAAAAACATTCATGCATGATGCGACATAAAAACACATTCCTATAAAAACACGCAGAAAAAGTATATGTGTTAAACAAACCCATTTATTATATTACTAGAAAAAATATTGCTGTCAAAATCACAAGCACGTATTCTATGATCTGGAAAAACATTCTCAAAAAATTGGCAAATACGCTAGTATTTTTACTACATTAAAATACATTCTTATGAAACGTATAAACAAATACCTATATGTTCAACGTGTTCTATTATACGAAAATACATCATTAGAAAAGTTTAATACGCCCATGTGCAATACATCACAAGAAAATACATTGTTATAAAAACTGACAAATACGCCTGTGTGTTATGTTACCTTATAAGGCATTTCTACAAAATTGAAACGTACATTTATGTGCTATGTGCAAAACATCGGTCAACATAAAAGTATTGGCAACTTTAAATAAAAACATTTCGGTCATGTTACACTATTAGATGACAATGTATATTTAAAGCTGTCAGTTCAATTAATTTTTAAATTAATCGCACATTATAAACAAGCAATTTTGTTTACTATTTGACGACTGATACCGTAGATTATAATAGCTATTTTCTACCTCACAGCTACGTACTTAAAAATGTAAAAGTACACACCTTATAATTCTTTTTTCTTCTTCTATTTTTATTAGAGGAAGAAGAGAAAGAATATAAACCCGTAGCTATAAACAAATGTTTCATGAAAATAAAAATTGAATAACACAGAATACGTACGAGTCACTGTGGTCTCGAAAATATCACTTTAAACCTGTATTATTTTGGTAGGAGTAGAAAAACTAGCTGACAAAGAAAGAAAACTTGACAATAGTGAACGGTAGAATTCGAACGTGCCATGTTTCGACATCCCTTAGGAGCTAATAAGTGTTAAAATGGAAACCTGTTATTGTCTCCATCTGGTTTCTCGTTATTTAGATCAGCGGAATATTTATACTTTCATTGAAAGTTTAAAGGATTCTAAATTAAGACTTATACCATAGTTTTTTAGCTTACTATTCAATGTTCAACAGCTAATATAACTTTTATTCCCACCTTAACTTCTTTTTCAGCATGTATATTTTAAAGCTTTGTCGTTTATATTGTATTGTCTCCTTTAGTTCAGTTAGGAACTGTATGTTTGGTTGGATAATTATCAGTTCTGCCGGATATATATTTTTTGCACATGAATTAATGACACATTTGCTTTCAAGTAATATAATACATTTTTTTGCATGTACAGTGTGTAATAGTCGTTCCTGGTAGTAGAGAGTCTTGTCTGGGCCAATCTCCGGTCGTGTTGTGCGCGACCTGGGAGTGTCAGGTACTATCTCGACCTCTTCCTCTCTCCTTTACGGTTTGTTTATTTAACTGTCAAATGCTATACGATTAGAAATTAGAGCCTTTTGAAGAACTGAAATATATATATTATTGACTCAATACCCGACCTTTGGAAAGTAACTACATAACACATAAAATAAATATATATTACCTGATCTTTAAGAAACCATAAAGAAAAACCTAGATTATTCACTGAAGAACTTGTCTTTTAAGATTAGAGAAAATGCATCTTGTCGAACTACTCTACAAAATCGGGGACCTGTTTTAAAGCAGACTTTTCCTCCTTGTGTTCTTGTTGATGTGGCATTATCGGCCGGTTTTTGCGTCCACTATAAATCATAAATCGCTTGTGTTTGTTTCTTAATAGTAACGAACATTGTTAAATGTTAACAACGTGGAGAACAACGTGTTTTGTTTATAAAGGAATATCTGTAATAAGAGAGGATATCCGAGCTGGAAGTGTACGTGTATTCGTCTGTTTGATGCACAATAAGAGCGGTGACGTGTAAGCATTTAAACACAAAAAATACTCATTTACTAAAGGTTCTTGTGTTATAGTTAATGTCGATTTTTATATTATTGTGTCATTTACTCGAGGCTGTATGTTCAGTAAGGAACCACAACACTTATAGTGTACGAAGGAAGATTTCAAGATTACGTAATTATACTGGTTTTGTACATTGAAGTCATGACATCCTAAGAATACATTCAAGGAATGTTCATCATTTATCAATTCCAGTTTGTACTGGAAAATAATAAAATTACTGGTTTATCATTTGAAGGATACCGAGGTGATTGAAAGTGTTGCAATGACTGTGAAATTCAGGATGTTATCTTAGCACGTAACAATTTGTTAACCACTTTATCAGTAACTCCCTATATTAGTTACTGTAATCAGGAATTGAAAAAGTAAGTAAACCAATCACCATTCAACTAAACTATTAAAAAAAAAGAAACCCTTATTGGGCCAATAATATAAAAGTACCATAAGGTGCAAGGTAAAATAAGTAGAATATCAAGTCTGTCTACAGTTTTTGAGCGTCTTACTAAACACTGACCACTGCTCCAGTTTTGAGTATATTTAGAAAGAAACCCTACTCAAAAGTTGTTCTTTCAGATACCATGCCCTATTGAATTAAGTGAGTAGACAAGTAGACAAACCAACTGAAAGATTGTGAAGCTTAAGTTTTTGAAAATTGGTGTAAGATGATTCTAAAGATGGATTTCATTCTTTGGTAAGTAGCAACCCACCTTAGTGGTCGCGATAATTAGTGCATTCCACATAATATTAAATACCAAATGATAAAAATTACAACAGTTCTGGAAAAGTAGATCTCAAGATTTAATGGGTACATACAGATCATATATAAAGCTTTATAAAACACTGTTTTATATACGTGGGTAAGACACAAAATGTGCCGCAATTTTTAAAGGATGTCTTTTATTACATCAACGTGACGAGGTACATTAAACATTTATGATATTTTACTTTATAATTTTCTAAATCTAAGCTATGTATAAAAGGGCATTACATTATTTTTTTTATTAACGATTATGATAGAATATAGCATAAAGCATTTCTAATTGTTTTAACTGGATAAATCCTATGTGACTTTATTCGAACAGCGACCATATACCATATGTTTGTTTATAGTTATAATACCATATATATATATATATATATATAAGGTGTTAGGTGTCTAAGCTGACGAACCATAAAAGCTATACCTAGACTATTACTTGACAAAAGTCTGTGTGTCCGTTTATAACTGGCGAGCTACTGGACCGATTGCAATCAAATCTGGCATGTACCCTTAGTGTCCCCCGGGGAACGACATATGAGAAGGGTGGGCGTTTGGTATAATCCTCTAAGTCTTACCTGTGTGTTGAACGAGTGCGACAGCTGGTTGCCAAAAAAATAACGAAAAATATGTTATTTCAAAACATATATATATAACCACTAACACTAATAAACATAATCAATGTCATGGATAATTCTAACTTAAACAAAGACACCAGTATCTACTCTTTACCCTACTTTCCAAAGTCTTTCTAATCTCTTAAAGATTATGATTTTGTCTACGTAAAACACAATATTAATGCAAGGGTTAAATTCAATTTTACTCCTAGCACATAAGTAGTCAGTATTCTATCAAATTCCAAGACAACCATAATAGTAATAATGTTTATGAATACAAATGCCAATACTATACTTCAAGTTACATAAGTGAAACAGATAGAAAACTCAATATCCACATAAACGAGCACAATCATGCACCTTCCCACATCTTTCAACATAAACTCGACTTTCGTCTCAACACATTCTTTTCAGGTAATTTCTAAGGAAAACTACAACTGCATGTTGGATATACAAGGCTGTTTAGTGTAAGAGTTATTAATTAGTTCCTTTAGTGACTAATATTTAATGATTATTTAGTTTTCATAACAAGAGCATTAAAAGTTAATTATTTTAATGAGGATAGTTATGAAAAATTTCGTTACGCAATTCGGTAAAAGTCGAACGTTGTGCCTCTAGTTCAATTGACGTATTGTCGACGTCATCTTTCTCGAAACCTCTAAGTTTTTCTCGCTATTTGAGTATTGTTACATCATAGCGTCTGGTAGTTTGTAGAAAATTATAGGCCTCAGTTAGGCAATATATATATATAGGCGGCCAAGTGAGCGCAAGTTTCACAGTTTAACAAAGATAAGGAGAATAATTTGTCTGGTCAAAGGGTGTTCTAAAGTAATTGAACTTTGACGAAAAGAAGACAATTATTTAAAGCTCTGGATACAACTGTGATAACCAACAGTGATAGTGGTGATTTTTGAAGTGAAGGTTTCACAGATTTTACTGTATGAAACAGAGTAAAGAAGAAGAATTCGTCTTATAAATATTGGAGGTATACCACACTTTGCAAAATTTAAAATTCAAAAACAGCTAAAACGGGATAGAAAAATATATCATTTAAAAACAAGGTTTCGCCACTGTTAACGCTGTTTTTAAATGATATATTCTTTCTATTCCATTTTAGCTGTTTTTGAATTTTAAAGAATTCGTTTTGTCAACTGGGTCCTAAAGTAACTGAACCAGCCTGTTTGAAGTTTTGACAAGAAAGAGAATTATATAAAGCTTTAGATATCACTCTGATAACCAATAGTTAAACGAACTTTTGTACACACGTTTGACTTGTTTTGAATATAGCATTTTAAAACAAGTGGATTGTGTGCTGTTTGTTTATTGTTGACATTTATTACCAACAAGTCACAGACACCTACTGTAAAATAATTCGGCCCCATAAAACATGACACTGCAAAAGAAAAATCAAGGAAGCCTTATTAATGCTTTGCTTTATCTTGTTTGGTATTTTGCTTTATAATTTCCTGACCTTTGGAGTCTGAAAATTACCAGAGATAGTCAGAAAAATTATTTTTTCCATCCCTCTCACGCAGTGTGTAATGCCGTGAAAGCAGCTTTCGGATGTGAAGGCGGGCGTGATAACCTATAGGTCCGGTTGTTGGATTAGAGATGAGCGAAAGTTTTGATTTGGTTTGTTTTGAATTTCGCACAAAGCTACACGAGGGCTATCTACGCTATACATCCCCAATTTAGCAGTGAAAGACTAGAGGGAAGGCAGGTAGTCATCACTACCCACTGCCAATTCTTGGGCTACTCTTTTACCAACGAATAGTGGGGATTGACCGTCACATTATATCGCCTCCACTGCTAAATGGGCAAGCATGTTTGGTGGCACGGGGATTCGAACCCGCGACCTTCAGATTGCGAGTCAAGCGCCCTAATCACCTGGCCTTGCTGGGCCCATGAGCAAAGGCATAGGAGGTTGTCACCTCGTAGGAACCAGTTGGGGGGGGGGGGTAAAATCATATAAAGTTATTGGGAGAGTCCTTATTCCTTATTAATAACACATACAAAACCTTTATAAACAAATATTCTGGATCCTTACTGTTTTTATGTTCACGAATGGTATTTCAACTGCTTTGTGATTGGTTCACTTAAACTATTAAAACTTCAAATGTAACTTTTTAACAAACACTCTTACGTATATGTTGACGATGATAAATAAACTCGTTGGAACGTTGTGATTTGTCTTTTTTCTTATTTTTCATCTTTCCGTATAGCCGTAAAACGACTTTACTTGGTTGCCTTACTGTGGAATCTTTTATTTCTGTACAATACGTTAGTTAATTCATAAAGGATTTAAAACAAGTGATGTTTAAAAACAGGATTTTGAGTTTGTCTTCAGTTCACCACAAGTCATTGATCTAAAAGGCTCTGCGACAATATTTTCCCGTAGCCCTTTTCCTCTCTACCCACAAACCCGTTTTTCACCATTGCATGCGTATGGCAATTTTCTTTCTTTTACTTTCTGCCTATTTCCATGTTATTTAATCATCTAACATCAAATAACATTTTCAACCAATAAAAGATGCAAAAATTAAAATACTTACAGCACGGTTACGGCAATTGGATATCATTTGTTGTGATGGTTAATGTTGGTCTTGTTTTTTGAATTTCGCGCAAAGTTACAGAGGACTGTCTGCGCTAGCCGTCCCTAATTTAGCAGTGTAAGACTAGAGGGAAGGCAGCTAATCATCACCACCCACCGCCAACTCGTGGGCTACTCTTTAACCAACGAATAGTGGGATTGACCGTCACATTATGATGCTCCACGGATGAAAAGGTGAGCATCTTTGGTGGGACGGGGATTCGAACCCACGCCCTCAGATTGCGAGTCAAGAGCTCTAATCACCTGGCCATGCCGGGCCAAGTCGTGGTTAATAGAGTATAAGATCAGCTAAATGTGATAATTAGATTATGATTAATAACTGGTTTTTATTCTACGTTTCGGTTGCAAATAGGCTACTGTTTTCAGGAAAGTCCAAAGAAGGACTATTTCTGTGGTGATAGTGGCCAGGATTCGATTCTAGGTCTTTTCGATAGAAAGACTGGTGTGCTATGGACGAGTACCCTCAGTAAAAGAGAGAACAGCATTTCATTTTGAAACCAAGAAAACAAGAATATTTTTATCCTACATCCAACGTCACTTGTTCATCTTCTTCCGTAAGTTTTGGGTGGCAGTTTTTGTTTCGACACTACATTGCCATTGATTCTTCCTTGATAAGACGGTGGAGTTTCTTATTGATTCTTTACGTATTAGCTTGAGCAGTTTTCAATAAATTATATTTTCTTTATAAGCATCTTGTCTATAAAAGTAATGGTTTCCAAAATAACAATTTGTCCCGTAGCTGAGGAAATAGCATCTTTATGAGGTATTTATCCGAAAATGTTTTGTCTTTCTTTTGTACATAATACGAAATCAACAAATATCAAAAACTTGTTCTCTTCATATCCGATGATTCGGAGTTTTTTTCCATTATAACTGGAAAATAAAGAGTTTTCTATCAAAAAAGTATTTTATTTTTTGCCTAGCGAAACACCTCCGTATACAGAGTAGCAATGTCTTTCAAAATTAGATAAGCCCAGAATAGTAACCTCCTTATATGGAAATACAGTGCTTCATGGAATTATGCTATGGATATGAAGAACAGCCTCTTTATATAGGAAAGTTTGGAAGTACAGCCTTTTAGAAAAGTGTATTTGGATGTGTTTGAAGAAGTAACTTCCGTATATATATGGAAGTTACTTTTAATGTTTGAAGAAGTCACCTCTTCATAAGGAGTCTTTCATATGAGTTACATTGGGTGAGCCTGCAGAAGTAAACTCCTTACATAAAGATGAAGTGCCTTTTAAAAGAGTTGCATTGGGTGGGCTTACAGAAGTAACCTCCTTACATAAAGATGAAGTGTCTTTCAAAAGAGTTGCATTGGATGAACCTGCAGAAGTAAACTCCTTACATAAAGATGAAGTGTCTTTCAAAAGAGTTACATTGGGTGGGCCTGCAGAAGTAACCTCCTTACATAAAGATGAAGTGCCTTTTAAAAGAGTTACATTGGGTGGGCCTACAGAAGTAACCTCCTTACATGAAGATGAAGTGTCTTTCAAAAGAGTTACATTGGATGAACCTGCAGAAGTAAATTCCTTACATAAAGATGAAGTGCGTTTTAAAAGAGTTACATTGGATGAGCCTGCAGAAGTAAACTCCTTACATAAATATGAAGTGCTTTTCAAAAGATTTACATTGGGTGGGCCTGCAGAAGTAACCTCCTTGTTTCGAAAAGTAGGGCTTTTCCAAAGAGTTCCTTTGGATGTGCCTGGAGAAGTGACATTCTTGTATGGAGATGTGGATACCTTCAAAAAAGTTACACAAAGGTGTGTCTGGTGAAGTAACCCCCTTACACGAAGAAACTGTGTCTTTCAAAATAATCGCTTTGGAAGTGTCTAGAGAAATAAAGAAATTGTGCCTTTCAAAATAATCGCTTTGGATGTGCTTGGAGAAGTGACATTCTTACATGAAGAAACTGTGTCTTTCAAAATATCGCTTTGGATGTGCTTGGAGAAATAGCATTTTTACACGAAGAAACTGTGTCTTTCGAAATATCGCTTTGGATGTGCTTGGAGAAATAACATTTTTACACGAAGAAACTGTGTCTTTCAAAATAATCGCTTTGGATTTGCTTGGAGAAATGATATTTTTGTTCAGAGAAGTAGGGATTTTAACCATATTTGCCTTGGTTGTTACTGGAGAACGTACTTCCTTTTATATAGAAGCAGTGTCTCAAAAAAAATTGCTTTAGATGTGTTCAGAGAAATAGCATTCTCATATATATATAGAAGCAGTGATTTTGAAAAGAGTTGTTCTGGATATGTTTGGAGAAGTAACCCCTTATAAAGGAAAGTACAGAAGTACTGACATTCAAAAAATATTTCTTTGGATGCGTCTAAAAAGTGACTTCCGTATATATAGGGAAGTGCCTTTTAAAGAGTTTCTTTTAATGTATGTGTGTGGAGAAGTCATCTTCTAATGTGGAGTCTTCCGAAAGAATTGCTTTGGGTGTGATTGGAGAATTTACTTCCTTTGATAAAGAAGTAGCGTTTGTTTGTAGTAAAGCATCAAGCTACATAATGGGCTATCTGTACTATGCCCACCACGGGTGTTGAGACTTGGGGTTTTTAGCTGAGGGCGAGAAGTAGCGTAATATATCCCAAGAGAACCTCTTTAGATGCGTTAGAGAAATAGTTTCTCGTATGCAGAAGCATAGATTTGAAAAATAATTGCTTGAGATGTGTCAGAATGATTAAACTCCTTGTAAAATGCTATTGAAAAAACTTGATTTTAACGTATCCTTAGAAGTCCCCTCCTTATAAGGAAATACAGAGCCTTAAATAAAAGCTACGTTGGATATTCCTAACGAAGTTATATGAATAGTTATAGTCTTGTTATATAAGTAAGTAGTGCCTTAGAAACGAGTTGCCCTGGGTGTATTAAATAGTTAACAGTTCATGTGGGGATTTCTATATACTTAACTCCTTAAGAATTTATTATCAAAGATGTGAGTAGTAGTTTTGCTTGAGCAGTAATGCAACCGTTAGAAACTATACTTCTGATTTATATCATTTGATTGCGTTAACAAAAAAGTATATGATATGGCATTATTAATATATTAGTAATCTCATTCATATTGATAGTAAAGAAATATTAGATATACATTCTAAGTTTTATCACTCAACTGTTACTTGGAATAAGCGATGTCTTATAAGTACAAGAAATAGATAAAAATGGAAATAGCTGCCCGAAAAAGGTTAAGTATTGCATTTGACAACCCTAACCTTCACAGCAGTACTAATTAAGTTTAGCAATGAAGCAGAAAGATGTTGTACACATTTCAAAAGGTACCGCGTCTTATTTCTCAATAATTTGTTTGTTTTATTTATTGGCTAGCACAAAACTGCATAATGGGGTATTTTTACTGGCCCACAGTGGGCACTAAAACGCGATTTTTTTTGTGTGTGATAAGCTCTTAGACTTATCGCTGAGCCACTAGAGGGCTAATTAAGAATGTCTGAGGAGAAAAATATTGTAGAAGTCTGGTTTAAAATTTACCCTATGATAACACGACGGGACCAGATCTGCGATAGGTAGATTCTTTGATATACTTTTTTTCCTGATTTCAACCTTTTGCTAATTCATATCACTGTTTAACTTGTTTATTTCAGGATTTGAATTGTTGTGTTTTTTCGTTTGTCGTATTTTTAGTATTTGACTATTTGTTCTCGGTTTGGAGTTTCTGTTAATTGGCCTAAAAGATTCAGATGTGTTTTTTTCCTTATTTCTCCCTTATTCATAATCAAGTGTCTTTTTATTCATTTCAGGTGCCAAATAACCATCATACTTTTGATGCTGTCTATGAAAGATTCTGTTTGTGAAATAAACAGTGTCGCCCTTGTACCACATGATATAAATGCATTCGGACGTTCTTCGGGATGTGCTCTTGTCCTGCGAAGAGTATTCGTTGATGGCATTAGAAAATCTTCTGCTCTCCCTTACAAAGGTTTCTTCAATCTGATTGGACCAAAGTAAGGCTCATTTTTATTGTGATAGATGTTCTTAAACAGAATGAGAATAAAACATTTCAAGATGCTATTTGATAAGTTAAGATTTTTAGTTATAGGGCTTTACATGATCACAAAAAATAGTGTTTAATGTTTATGGTTTCTGCAGTTTCATAAACAACAACGGGCCAGCAGAAGAGATCTGTATACGATACATTGATGTCAACTTGGCTTTAGCTGAAGCAAAACGGCGTAAAGGTCAGTGCTTCATTATTATCTCTATAATAACATTTATCTGATACAAGAGCTCAGTTTCACAGAGTAAACATACTTGCTTCATCTTAGAAGAAGACTGATATTTGATCTAAAAAACGTTGCTTTTTAAATATATGTCTTTAATTACTAATGGCTAGCACTAGTTTAGCAGCGGGATCATAACTTTATGTAAAATAAGTTTTCAAAGCAGCATTATGGCGCTAGTGGAGTTACATATTTACTGTTACACTGGCTATGGATACATAACTTATAAAACTTAGCACCTTAAATGAAAATCAATGTTCTCAAGAAATGTATTATAAAGTATCACATTAAAAATAACTTATTAAAGAGATTTTTTTTAAATCTTCTTATCAACAGATATGAACGTATAATGTAAACTTAATGAACATTTGCTTTTTTTGATAGGTGTGTCCGTAGAATAAGACTACATATCTGAAACACTATTGTCAGGCATTCTTGACAGAAGAAAACATATTTACTTAAAGAATAAACAGCTTAAAGGGTGTGCAGCGCGAGGTGAAAACATTAGAGATAGATAGAGCTTAATATGTTTACTAAAATTAATTTTGATGGTAATGGAATATCGTTTTTTCCTTTTTTACAAAGTCTTTCGGTGGGTCAGCGGTAAGTTTCCGGATTTACAATGCTAAAATCTGGATTTTATTCTCCCTTGTAGACACAACGTAAATAGTCTGTTTTGTAGCTTTGCATTAAAAACTTTCTACATCCATATTTTGCAAGGATAATTTTTTGGGTGGAAAGTAAATAAACACGTGTTAGAATCACTTGGATTTACAGGTATGCCTCAGCATGAAATATAACACATTTAAAGTATGTTTAACATCCAGTATAACTGTTCAGATTATTTTTATTCATAAAAACAAGAAAATAGCAAACAAAACCTCTACTTTTAACATGTTTTATTACTCAGATGTTACTTGGAATGAGGGATAACATATATAATCAAGAAACGGGCCCAAAACGGAATTACTTGTCCAAAAAGAGTTCCATATAGCAAATTCGTCATACTTCATAAGCCTGAGAATCACCAGATTTGTTTTTGAACACAAAAGGAACTTTATTTAATGAAAGTATTACGAGAACGGTGAGGCAAAGACAGGTACGAAACACTGATTTGTGACAGTATTCTTCTGCTATAATTGCACTGACACAGCAGAATTTTAGTTAAAAAACTGATATTTGTTTTACAGGAAAGCTACACAATGAGTTATTTGTACACCGCGGGGGATTAAACCCTGAATTTTAGATCATAAACTCAGTTGCCATCAAGACTACCGCTGAATTATAAGAAGAAAGGACTCTCTATACTTTACTTATAGCTGTTACATGATTTTTGCTTAAATAAGGACCTCAAGCAAAGATAAATCCCAAGAAAAGTGACTATTTTTAATTCCAATATTCGTACAAAGCCACACAAGAATTATTTGCGTTAGTCGTCCCTCATTTTTGACCTGATAGACAAGAAGCAGATAGCCAGCAGCAACTGTTGGATTACTATATTAGTGGTATTTGATATATAACGTACTACGGTCTTAAAGTACGGAGCGTGATTTTGGTCTAAGTGGACCCTCAGATCAATAGTCCGGCATGCTAATCATTAACGTAATTCGGTCCATAGACGTGGGAGAAAGTCACTGTGGTAATAGAAAGAGAGTGAGTTGGCAATTTTAAAGGAAATTTGATATTTTTGGCATAAAGAATACAAATAAAGTGGGCCCGGCATGGCCAGGTGGTTAGGACGCTCGACTCGCAATCTGCGGGTCGCGGGTTCGCATCCCCATCCCACCAAACATGCTCGCCCTTTCAGCCGTAGGGGCGTTATAATGTGACGGTCAATCCCACTATTGTTGGTAAAAGAGTAGCCCAAGAGTTGGTGGTGGGTGGTGATGACTAGCTGCCTTCCCTCTAGTCTTACACTGCTAAATTAGGGACGGCTAGCGCAGATAGCTCTCGTGTAGCTTTGCGCGAAATTCAAAACATCATGAACCGTATCAACTAACTACTAGCTATGTTTATTAACATTAAAATGTAGAAAGTTAACTACCACATTGAGTAATACTTTGCCCATAGTTGGGCATAACAAAACCCAGCCAACAAAATATATAAAAAAATGGGAATTTAAACACCTGCAAATAGCGATCGTAAAAAAGAAAGTAAACAGGGCTGGAGATACTGGAGACATTATTTACTCAAACTACAAATCTCTATTTGACTTCATCAAATGAAATTCTAGGTAGCAGCATGGAGCCAAAATAGGGGTTTGTTTGTTTTTAATTATGCACAAAGCTACGCAAGGGCTATCGGGTATCGAAACCCGGTTTCTAGCGTTGTAAGTCCGCAGACATACCGCTGTGCCCCTGGGGGGCCCAAAATAGGGGTTTGAAGTCTGAGTGAATATTGTCTACAGTATTTCCAGTCTTTTTTCTTTAGTCTATTTACGATCTCTATTTGCAGGTTTTTAAATTCCGAATTTTGTATTTATCTTGTAAATCTCCAACTCCCCAGGATAATTTAATTTCGCTAAAGCACTGAAGTGAGGCTATTTACATTTCTTGCGGACATGATTTGTATTCAAAAAATATGTTTTGTTTAATATCTGAAAAACATACCCACCCCATTTCATTGAAAATCGAGGTAAGCGTAGCGAAATTACAATTGCACATAGGCTCAGATAAGGTTAATAACTGTTTTTTACAAGATTTGAAATATTTTCTTGTGTAGGGTGTAAATTTATCTTACATTATTAATTTTCCTTTTTTTTATTAGAAAATGATGAATATTTAAATCACGCACATCATTCTCTCGGCATAATATGACACCCATATAAGTATTGTTGTTTACACTTTGAAAAGAGGATATGTATATGCACAGAGTATTATATAAAAAACGATTTGCATATGCTTAGGTGATGTCTTGCCATAAATGCGAGCCATAGCTTAAGGAGCGACATGTTTATCACCTATAGATTTGGTTCAAGAAAAATTACCCCGAAGTTCTACACAATCGACAATGCAATGCCGCGAGTTTATTTGTTTTGAATTTCGCGCAAAGCTACACGAGGGCTATCTGCGCTAGCCGTCCTTAATTTAGCAATGTAAGATTAGAGGGAAGGCAGCTAGTCATCACCACTCACCGCCAACTCTTGAGCTACTCTTTTACCAACGAATAATGGAATTGACTGTCACATCATAACGCCCCCACGGCTGAAAGGGCGAACATGTTTGGTGGGACGGGGATTCGAACCCGCGACCCTCTGATTGCGAGTCGAGTGCCATGCCGGGCCTACGCGAGATTATTTACAGTTGGAGATAGCTAAATCATGTAGAATTAAAAGGCACAACATTCTCAAGAATGGGTCCTTCAGTGTTTTTCGTAGGGGGTAGAAAAACTTCCGCAGTAAAGCATTAAAGGATTGGAACTGGCTCTTCAACCTGACTCAGAGCAACCTTTCATCTAAGTAGAATACTTTGACCTAAAATCCCATTACAGTGAAGCTGTAGATAGCCTCTGGTACTGTTAAGTAAGAAAAATGATGTGAAGGTAATTAAAGCTTACGAGCCGACATTTCTCAAACTTCCTGTCACAGTTCTAAATCAATAACTTTTTTAGTGAAAAAATAGACTGCCGAGAAAACTGTAATAGCAGCATTTCTATTTGACGGCGTATTGCCAAGTCTTCTGATGTAGCTTCAATGAATTTTTTCGTTTTTGGTATACTTAAGCATGCTCTTGTAGACATAAGACATTAACCGGTTTATGGAAAGTTGCTAGAGAGGAGTATAACAACGCTGACATGATTCTTCTTCGAAGAAGTCTGATCTAACGGATACTTTATAGCAGAGCCATTGTTAAGAAACAGGTAAAATAGATAGAGCATGATCGCCGAGGAAAATACGTTACTACTCGTATATATGCTGAGCTTAACCATATTTTTCAGAAAGCATAAACAATTTTCCGTATGTGCTTGTTTGTTTCGGATATTCTCGCATCGCGAAAAGCTAGATAGAGGGTTATCTGCGCTAGACTAGAGAGATAATCAACAGCAACTACCGCCAACTCATAGACTACTCTAATCGAACAATATAATTTGGTCATCCACATATTACACATCCACAGCCTCAAAGAACAAGACGATTTTGCAGCAACGTGACGCGAACCATGGACGTTGGAATTCACACACCAGCGTACGTGCGATATTGTTAATGAATCGACCTTAATTATGAAGTATATTTTCAATAGAAGTAAATATAACTATCAGTCTGAAAGTCTATTTTATTTCTCTTTCTCTCTCTCTATATATATTCATTATATACTTTTTCAGGCTACAGGCCACCTCGGACTCTAAACTCACTAGAGCCACATCCAAAAGATATTGGCATCACAGGGGAAGTAGTACTGGAGACTACCCGAATTTTGGCAGAACAGTAAGGTTCTTCGTACATATGCATATACTAGTAAACTCTAACTTTTTTCTAAGATATCTAAAGTTTAAAAAAGAAGTATTTGTTTCTATTAAACCACTATTTTCTAACAAGACTCAAGCTGCTACTAAAACATCGCACTACGACATAAAACAAGCTTCTTCAAATCACTGAATTCTAACAACGGTTTCTATTAAATCACTATATTATAATAAGCCCATATTTCATCCAAATTACTAAAGTGTATTAGGGATATGTTTCTATTAACTCAACGTTTCTTATAAATCACAGCAAAATAAAACTTTCTTTTTCAAAACTTGTACTAGAACAAAATAGTTTTGTTTTATCCCACCAGATTTTAAATTTAACTTCAGTTTCTTTTTAGTAAACATATAAGCAGTCGTAAAACAAAGGGTTCTTGTGGAAAATAAACATGTGATGTTTTATAGATAGGTATGGTCATACCTTTAGTAGCTATCCACACTCTGAATTCTTCTGACCATAGCATACCTTCAGTAGCTATCCACACTCTGAATTCTTCTGACCATAGCATACCTGTAGTAGCTATCCACACTCTGAATTCTTCTGACCATAGCATACCTTCAGTAGCTATCCACACTCTGAATTCTTCTGACCATAGCATACCTTCAGTAGCTATCCACACTCTGAATTCTTCTGACTATAGCATACCTTCAGTAGCTATCCACACTCTGAATTCTTCTGACCATAGCATACCTGCAGTAGCTATCCACACTCTGAATTCTTCTGACCATAGCATACCTGCAGTAGCTATTCATACTGTGATTTCTCCTGACCATAGCATACCTGCAATAACTACCCGCACTGTGAATTCTTCATATGGGTGTCATGTGATTTAAAGTTGTTACCCTACGCAGAATTATAATAAACAGATAAAAAATAGACACTAAAGTATTGTTTCCTAAATATATCTTTAAGACACACTTTATATCTGTAATGACAGTAATGATACTGCTGAAAAAAAAGCTCATCAACTGTCACAAATTCTATTTATTTACCAATAAGTAAAAATTTCACCTTCCATTTTATATTTCCTTTTCTTGTAGATTTCAGTTGACACGTGATGAAATAATCAATGGTCTTCCTATAATTGACACTTCTCGTACTGACATCTGGGAAATATGCCCCGCCCACGTAAAACCTGTTCCATGCACTATTGAAAGATTTCGATCATTCACAGGGATCTGTAATAACATCCAACATTCCAGCTGGGGATCAACACATACCCCTTTTGTTCGATTCCTCCCCCCAGCTCATCCTGATGGTATGTATAGCATTCCACGCCACAAAGGTGTTCAAACAGTAATATGTAAAAACAACAAGACTTCAAAGGTAAAAGTGTAGTTATAAAGCACGATAAGACAAAGAGTGTTTTAAAACAGGTTTTCCTGAATTAACTAGATTCAGGATTATAGTAAATAAAATCATTATAGTATAAGGACTATACCCGGTATTTTTTGAGTAGGCAGGTTACTTTGACGAAAGTTTTCCGTCGTTACTAATGACCACCAAAAGTTAACAGTGGTATATGATGAAAAGTTTTGACTAAATAAATTTGTTTATAATCCAGCCAGCATATATACTTCTGGTGGGTAGTTAGGGCATTACTTCAGACACCACTCGCTGATTAGCCGATTAGATGAGGGGTTGAGACGATGATGTCATATGTAGTTCTAAGAAGTGGAACCAGAGGGCAAGCTTCTACGCCGCCATGACATTTGACCAGCAGATGTTGTCTTCTGCCAGAAGGCGTGTTGCGATGATGAGCATGCAGATAGTTGATGAGCAAACCACCACAGGATTATGTAGAGCAATGTGGCATCAATCTTATAGTAACAATCAAAGTCTTAAAATTAACAATTTAATCTAATTTACATAACGCTGTTATACAATTTTTCTTTATAAGTAAAACATTAAATCTGCTATTTTAATCTTATCAACTTCTTAATCTTGACTTGTATTACATATGTTTTACAAAGGCTGACAATGCTTCCATGGACAGATGGTACTATTATTACAAGAGCTAACTAAAATTCTATTGGCGGGTGGTCTTACGAGGAATATTGTATGTTTTTTACAAAGGCAAATGGTGTTTCTATACATAGACATTGTATATATTTAATTGTATTGCATATGTTTTATAAAGACTGACTATTCTTCTATGGGCAGATAATGTTTATATTACAAGGTCCATGCAAGAGGACAGTGTTAGTATACTTCTGTAGGATTGGATACAGGCTTTAATTTCTTTCAACTTATGTTTATAGTTTTAATTTATACAAAGGTGAATTGCATTACTAAGTGCAATGTTTCTATAGATGCATTGTGTTACTAAGGTACTGTTTGTATAGGCGGAAGATATTTCTATAAACTGATAGTTCAATAGTCTCAACATGAGATTTATACATTTTCTAATGTTTTATATGTAAAACACTTATCACTAATTCATTTATACTATAGTTTTCATTTCTATATCTATTATATAACATCTGTTCATCCTGAAAAGGACACTTATTGAAATATCTAAATAACACAATAATTTTCATGTTTAGCTTTATAAGTTGATGTACTTCACTGAGGTTTAATTTTAAAGTATGTGTGTAAATAACTAAGTTTAACCATTATAGAAAATTATATTCTTACCTTTCTGTAGATATTTTGATTTTGAAATGTAAATGGGCTACTACATATAGGTGTTCTTTCTGTTTCTATCTGAGGTTACTAACATTGAATGCAAACGATATAAAGGACAACACATACATTCACCAAATGGTGTGATCACTTCACACTTCACCCCTATTGGATATTTCGACTGACTTACAGTTGATGGTATGTCGACCTTTTACTAAGAGAGGAGGCTGATAAAACTGAAAGTTCAATATGGCAGAAAAGATGTTATAAACATAAAAGCTGAACAACACCATTATAATAGATTATGTATGTCACTACTTATGATTATGCATTCATTAGTAGGATATAAATCTCAATCATATGTTTATATTATACTTAATTTGAAAATAAATCGTTCAAACTCTACATAATCAAATATTTTCTGCATAAATTCAAAAACAGTAGATTATAAATGTAATGTTCACCATACTTTAATTTAACTAATGCTGCAGGATAAGTAGTTAGCACACAGAATCACCTACAAAAGTTGTAATATTTTCAAAACGAGACCCAAACTCGAGCGCTTTCGAATAGTTGATTATTCTTCTTCATGAGAATCAAAATATATTCGTTAATAATGTAGCTCAATATATAGGAAATCAAACCAATATATATAGAAATTTAAGGAAGAATAATACTAATAATGTAAAGTAAGTTTAATCATGAATTTAGTTTGGAAAATCTTTTCAGAGACTTGCGAAGGTCAACAATCTTGGTATCGAGATTGATATCATTTGGCGTTACAGTATTTAACAGTGCTATCCAATAAGCTTCTTTAATTTCACTGTTTCTGTTAGATGTAAAATTTGTCTTTAGACCCGTCAGTTTATTGTCTTCAAGAGAGAGTGTCCAGGCATGTTAAAGTGTTTTGCGACCGGAAGTTCTTTGTTTGTTTTGATTGTTGATTTATGCTTATTAAAACGTTCCCGTATAGTTGTTTTGGTTTGACCTACATATTGGAAATTGCATTTTCGACATTGGATTAAGTAAGTAACATTTTTTTGTGTAGAGCAGGTTATGGAATTAGTGATTTTGAACTGCTTTTGCTTGTCTTTATTGGAAAATTAGTCCGTTTCCTGTATGAACCCAGAGGTTTGACATCGCTTGCTATTGCAAGGTTGACTTCAACCTAGTGTTGGCTTTAAGTTTACTTTAGCGTAAATTAAGTGTGAATGCAAAGCTTTATTCTTTCTGAAAGAAACGACAGGAGCTTCCGTAAAAATGGATTTTAATCGATCATTAAGTTGAAGGAGGTAAAAGTGTTTCTTTAGTATCCCGGGTAGGTTTTTTAGTTTTGGGTGATAGGTAATAATCAGTAAAACCAATTCTTCTCGTGTTCCGGGAGTCTTAGAGACGAAACCTTTGGAAAACTACACAGACATACCAAAGTTTTGGAGACGCTACATTGATGACATGATTTTCATTTGGGTAGGAGATGAAGATTCATTACTGTCCTTTTATAGACATGCTAACACCTTTCACAGCTCTATTACATTTACTCTAGACTACTCCACTACCCAAATATGTTTCTTGGATGTAAACCTAACATTAAAAGATGGTGTTCTACATATTGATTTGTACCGAAAACCAACGGATAAACCACAATATTTACATAATCAAAGCTGTCACCCTCCACACACCAAACGCAATATCACATTCAATCAAGCACTTAGATTAAAGAAGATATGCTCTGATAGTAACAACTATGACCATCGCATTAATTCTTTGAAACAGACTATGACTGAAATAGGTTATAAACAAAACACTATCATCCAACAAGTTGAAAAAACTAACAATATACCACGTACATCTGCCTTGAAACAATTACCTTTATTAGTTGATAAACGTTCCTGAGTTTGTTTGTTTGTTTTGAATTTCGCGCAAAGCTACACGAGGGCTATATGCGCTAGCCGTCCCTGATTTAGCAGTGTAAGACTAGAGGGAAGGCAGCTAGTCATCACCACCCACCGCCAACTCTTGGGCTACTCTTTTACCAACGAATAGTGGGATTGACCGCCACGTTATAATGCCCCCACGGCTGAAAGGGCGAGCATGTTTGGTGTGACGGGGATTCGAACCCGCGACCCTCAGATTGCGAGTAGAGTGCCTTAACCACTTGGCCATGCCGGGCCACGTTCCTGAGAAAATTGCTCTAGACTTTAATATCGGATTGAATTTTGCTACGCTTACTTTGATATTGAAGAGTACAAATGACTTCAACAACATTAAGAATGAATGGAAAATTTAGATGTTTCAAAAAACTTCTCTCTCACATCTACCTTTTTATAATAAAAATGAATTTCTAATTAATACACCATAAAAATGAATTACAAAATTGATTTAAAAGTTTAAAGTTTCACCTATTTACTAAAACTAGTCAAAAGCATGGCCTTTAGTTTAATCAAAACTTAAATTCATAACATGTAAACATTTCTAAAGATTACTAAAAAAATCAAATTTAAAGTAAAATATACTTAAGTATATTAAGTATATATATATATATAAGTATATATTAAATATACTTGCCAAATTTAAAAACTCATTTTTCGTAATCCGTATAAAGTGAAGAGGAAAAAAATTAACATGACGCCATTTTATTACCGGCCATGTTCACATATGGACGTTTACTGTTTTTTAGTGGAAAGCATATTTATGGATGAAAAGCAGTTCTAAGTAGAATTTGGCATCTCACACTGGTTGCTGAATATATGTTTTATTTCAATAATGTAGCCATTATTAAGTATTTATAGTAGAAGGAAGTTATCAAATATTGAACGTAATAAAGTATAAACTTGATACTAGGCAATGCAACTTTACTAAGTTATTACTTCACAATCATAGCATAATTGATCAGTAATAACAGTGGGGTTGTGATTGTGGTCTTTACTGAATAAACCCAAAAGTAATTTATGCTTTTGAGAAAAATAAATTAAATAATATTGGAAATAGGAAAACCATTATATTGTGTATTTGAATTCAATCAAAAATTAGTCAAAGTCATTATTAATATTATCTGCAAAAATGAGAATTTTCATTGAAACAAATACAAAATTTAATTATATATATATATATTTACTTCTATTATTTTTAATCATTCTTATATATGTTGTTGAATAGTATAATTACTTTCTTCTGTGAAAATACTGCTGAGTTCACATTGTTTGACCTACTCATTTTTAGCAAAGGAATAAATCGCCACCTAATCTGTACAGTTAATACCCCTACTTCCAAACACAGAAAATAGTGTATTCGCTAGAGGTTGATTTTAAATATCTGTCCATCAATCGCATTTCAGAAACAGCAATGGGAATTCACCTTGGAGCACAAAGAAACAAAGAATCTGACTATGTTCAAGCAATGCACAAGTAAGTCCAGATTTGGAAATATTATTTGTATATTGTGTGGTATGGTGTTAAGATATTTAGAAATAAAGTCGTTCTAGGTGTGACCTTTTTTAAAGTTATGTTGATGTTAATACAAAGAAACACTAATAATTAAATGTTGATCAGCACATCAAAGTTATCCCCCACGTTTGACGTCGTACGTTAAAGACACAACACATTTTCTAAACATGATCTCTGACATTAACAGCAACGGAAAATTTTCTTCAAACACTATTCTCTGTACTATGGATGTTTCTTCTTTATACACAAACATTCCCCAAGACGAAGGCCTAAAATCTTCTCTGCAAAAACTAGACAAACCCAAAACTCAAATTATTATAGACTTAGCTGAACTAGTACTTACACTTAACGGTTTTGAATTTAATAATGAATTCTAATTCAACAAAGGCACAGCTATGGGCACCAAACTATGCCAACATTTTTATTTGTAGTAGCTTTGTACTGTAGTAGCTTTGTATTCTAGTAGCTTTGTATTGTAGTAGATGTGTACTGTAGTAGCTTTGTATTGTAGTAGCTTTGCAATGTAGTAGCTTTGTATTGTAGTAGCTTTGTACTGTAGTAACTTTGTACTGTAGTAGCTTTGTAATGTAGTAGCTTTGTACTGTAGTAGCTTTGTACTGTAGTAGTTTTGTATTGTAGTAGCTTTGTATTGTAGTAGTTTTGTATTGTAGTATCTTTGTAATGTAGTAGCTTTGTATTGTAGTAGCTTTGTACTGTAGTAACTTTGTAATGTAGTAGCTTTGTACTGTAGTAGCTTTGTACTGTAGTAGATTTGTATTGTAGTAGCTTTGTATTGTAGTAGTTTTGTATTGTAGTATCTTTGTAATGTAGTAGCTTTGTATTGTAGTAGCTTTGTATTGTAGTAGTTTTGTATTGTAGTATCTTTGTACTGTAGTAGCTTTGTATTCTAGTAGCTTTGCATTGTAGTATCTTAGTAATGTAGTAGCTTTGTATTGTAGTAGCTTTGTATTCTAGTAGCTTTGCATTGTAGTATCTTAGTAATGTAGTAGCTTTGTATTGTAGTAGTTTTGTATTGTAGTATCTTTGTAATGTAGTAGCTTTGTACTGTAGTAGCTTTGTACTGTAGTAGTTTTGTATTGTAGTATCTTTGTAATGTAGTAGCTTTGTAATAAATTGCTACATTTTTGTTGACTTACTGCGATGACGAGTAGATACGAAATGTAAACATAGTACGTTCTACTTCATTAAACATATAAGTAACATTTATTTACATAACTTCTAGGGCCCGGCATGGCCAGGTGGTTAAGACGCTCGACTCGGAATCTGCATCCTCATCCCACCAAACATGCTCGCCCTTTCAGCCGTGGGGGCGTTATAATGTGACGGTTAATCCCACTATTCGTTGGTAAAAGAGTAGCCCAAGAGTTGGCGGTGGGTGGTGATGACTAGCTGCCTTCCCTCTAGTCTTACACTGCTAAATTAGGGACGGCTAGAGCAGATAGCCCTCGTGATAGCGCGAAATTCAAAACAAACAAACATAACTTCTAGGCCATTTAATAATGAGTAAATGGCAAACACTTTATAATAACTTACAACTTATGTTTAGCTTTAAATCCTCTGCTATAAACCTACGTCACAGGAGGGCGGTGGTCTTATACGAAATGAAAAAGTAAAGAAATTAACATTTTGAAGTGTTTATTTGTTTCTTAGTTTGTTTCTAATGAAGCTCATGTAAGTTTGCAGTTAAGTTGATTCTGAGGAACATATCTGTTGAGAAAATGTAGACTGTTTAAAATCAAGTATTATGTATCCGAATATGAGTAATATAAATCTTAAAAATACATACCGAATGAAATATAAATAAATTCATTTGCTGAATTTACTTGAACATTCTAGAATTGTTAACATTAGTTATTGTCATTAAATAAACTATACAGTACAGCACACAACACCATGTTAAGTATCGGAATAGCACATTTATTCCTTGAACATCACATTTTCCTTTTAGTACAGTCGTTTAGTACTTCTCATAATAGCTGTTTGTGAAGATGTTTCATGAACATGGTTTTTCATAAACCTATTGATTCATAAGAAAGATGAGTTATTTACGAATTAAATGGGTTTGATTTTAACATATATATATTTCATGTAGAGCAAGACCATTTTAGTTAGTTTGTTTGTTTGTAGTTTAAGCACAAAGCTACACATTTCGCTGTCTCTGCTCTGCCCACCATTTTAGTAGAATATTGGATGATATTTAAAAATAATTCGTTAAGCGTCCCTTATGCGACGTGATTTGGGTGTCTACTGGATGACAGACAGACAACACATTACTGTATAGAGGTGCGAGTAATTAAAACAGGTGACCCCTCCAAGCGGCCTTAGGGTTTCGTTCGGGGAAATAAATGCTAAATTGAAATATTGGATGACATTAAGTGCATCACAGTGGTTCATGAAGTTTATATAAACGAATCTTATGTAAGAGTCCTGGTATTTTATTAACTTACATTTCAATCTGCAATATTGTGTCCGATAATTTCGAGCAACTAAATTTTTCGGTTTATGAAAACCTCAAAATTGCTTCTTTGGAAACAAATCTCAGATCTTTCATATTATTAAGTACGGTAGTGCTTTATAGTAGAGATTGTGATGAAACAAAATGGCGGCCATAAACACCATCCATTTAAAACCACCTTTAAAATGTCTGAATATTAACAATGACTATTTCATAGTATTGGCTGAGCAAAGCTAAAGCTTATTATACTTATAAAGCCACCTAAATCACTATATACGTTTTTATGGAATGAATCAAAATTTCACTATTTCAACGAATTTTCATCTAAGTAAGTAAGTAAGTAAGTGACTTTTCCAGACAAGCGTACAGAAAAAATGACGAACCTTATCGCTTTAATTCTTTCACAGAATTCTTCTGTCTGGAGTCCCAATGATTCTTTTCTTGTACCGAAAAGGATATTAGTTTATGTATATATATACATATAACGGACGATGCGCTACTTTAGGCATATAATTTGATTTGAGGATAGATTGGTAGAGATCCTGATAAGTAATTTAATCGAATGTGTTATACGCGCGCCCCCACGCTTGATATTGCTGGCGCACAAAAATATATAATATATAATGAAACACAATAATAATAAAACATTTTAATTTTTTTATAAAGACAAGCAAGGAACTATATATGTAACCTAGCTAGCTATAGTAATATAGAAAGTTTTAATGCTACAAAAAGAAAGTCAAACTTAAAAAACTGAAAACTGAGTTACTTAAAGTTTAAAAACTTTTGTCCCTACTTTGGCTCAGACTAAAATAATTACAGTTATTTTAACAAAGAATGGATAAGATCTTAAGTAGCTTAGTTTTTGTAGTTTTGACTTACTTGTTTCAATACGTTTGATTAATAATAGCTTGATTACGTATATGTCGATCTCTGCTAAGCTTTATAAAGTTAAAAAAATTGTTATCATGCTTGTTTTATTTACAAAATATATTCAGTAGTATGTTTAATCAATTTAAAATTTTTTAGTTTTCAGCTTACAAAATCAGTTTAATACCACATGCATTTAGAAAAGAAAAATTAACCAAAAAAAACTGAAATACTGTGCAAGTACATAACCAGAGGAGAGAAGTTTTATAAATGCATTCAGTTGCTACTATAATTCAAATGTTGAATACTTTTTGCTCCTTGGTTATCTAGTAGTTAAAGTAGTTAAAAAGTGCCTTTCTAACAAGTAGAGCACCCTCCTGATGTGCAAGAGGTCTCGTGTTAAATTCCAAGATGAGGAGATATATCGTGAAAAAAATACCACATTGGCGCCCAACTAAAGGCCATCCCAAAACCCTTAAATTAGGCCTGAGGACGACCATTGTTTGTGTGAAGGGAAGAATGTAGTACCTTCACTAGTTAAAAGTTAATAGCAAGCCCTTTAGGGCTAGTTCTCTAGCTCAGTCTGGTTCATTTCGGCGGCTAGATGATATATCGTGAAAAAATTACCACAATTACATTTAATGCATCGGCTTCGTGGGGCAATATGATGTTAGATACAGGTTTTTGAAAAATGTGTATCTTCAAAACTAAAAAGACTATAATTTGGGTCTTACTAAATTAACTTATTTGATCTTTCAGCATTTGGGAGTTTCTTGGTTGTTTAAGGTTCCAGAAGTGTTCCATGGACGTTAGATCAGGATTTCTTGCTGACTGCTCCTTAAAAATATGGTTTTCAGATTAAAGTAGTCACTACAATCCTGATGGTGTGGTACACTGGACTATCCTTCATCAGAAAAATGTCTAGCCTTGTTGCACATGCGAACGATCCTAGGTCTGTGTGCAATACCGCATCATAAATATCGTGTGTATTTTGGTACCAATGTGATAACTTTCTTAACAATAACTGAAATGCATTCAAACTATCATATTGGCTTTCCAGACACAAATTTATCAGACATTGGAGGGAACATGATACCTTAACTTATCTGGAAAGAGTAAAGAAGTTCACACGCATTGCTGTTAATCCTGTCATAAGTGAAAAGTAATTTGCTTTGAACTTCAATGCTGAAACATACTTTTTTTATTTTAAAACTGAGCTCTTTGTGTAGGTCTATTGGTGCAATTTTTCCGAATTTAAGGCCACTTTCTTTGTCACTTTTTCATGTGATCGCTATCTTTAAACATTTCAGATTTTAGTGTCTAGTTAAGAATATTTCAAAATAAGGTTTAAAAAACATAAACATTGCTACGTGGGTGTAACATAGTGCTGTTTGTTTTTAAGCTCGTTTTTAGCTGTTTTAAACACTTTTCATGTTAAAATGTGATTTTATTTAAAGATTATTCTGGTTATTTCTTAATAAGAACTGTTGTTATGCTAGTGTCAAGATCCATCATTTGTCATAGTTTTTAAACATTTTATTTTCTTATGCAATCTTATACTAACAAAAGGTAATTGCTGAATAAATCTATACTTGCATGGTTCACCCCAGTTATTAGTCAATGAAATTGTAAGTGGTAAGTTAATCTCGATTCAATCGCATGATTACATATTAGAAATAGTATTATTTAACGAAAATGAGACGTTTGGAGTTATGTAACCAATAATGTTTTACTTCATTGATTACTAAATAGTGTATAACGCCAACAGTGAAGTAATGTTAGCGAGACGTTATTCAGTCATATCGACGAAAAAGAAATGTTTCGTATACCATGTGAAGTGAGAATCTAAAGGAAAAAAGACGGACTATCGAACCATGCAATGACGAATTAAGAAGATATCTACACAAAGAGAAGTATGCTCCTGCTACAGTTAATCCAAACACCGTACGCCTGGTTATTTTCCTCTAGATTCTGTAAAAATTGCTATTGAGAACTGAACCCAGCTACCTTCTATTTCTAGATTCATGTCTTGGTGCATCCTTGAGAAAGCCAGATTGTACAAATCCTACTAATTTAAGACTGAACATCTAGTCAACAGAGAGCAGTCATTCCAAATGTGTTACGTACGAAAAACGAGTTGTACCACTTGAAACATGAACCCAAGTATTTAATATGCGTGATATTATGATGCTTGCTGGAGCTGGATACTGCCAAAGTAACAATTATTGAAATAAGTTTGTACCCTTTTCGTTCCAGGTGATAAATGCATAGATGCAAGACCGTGGTAATTGTAACAGAGATGATGTGACTATTCCTTTGGAGGACACGAGTGCAGCAGCAAAACAATCAAGTGGAATACACTTTACTAGGCCGTATAAGCCAACAGATGATGAATACATTACTATATTGGATTGAACAAGTTTTAGTGTCAGTACTTGTCTTTCAGGGTTCCAGTTTTTCGGGGAATGGCCTTATGAGATTTTTGCGAAGCTGTTTGCCTGTTTGGGGGTTCTCTTCGTTAAACCTTTATACCGGCTTATCCAACAGCATTCTGTCTACAGTTTTGAGTTTAGAAAATAAATATATTATTCAGACAAAAGCCTATAAAATGGAAATTTTAACCACTCTTCGAGTTTCTTTATTTAAATATCTTGTTTTCACCTTATCCCACAAAGAGTTTGGGTAGTTATGGGGGACGGTTATGGCCAAGATCTAGGTGACTGGATATGCAGATTGTTACCATAGGTCATGAACAACCTTTTTTACACTCTATCAGTTGTTTATACATTTTCATTAACAAACTATTCAATATCTTTGAAGATGTGAAACGATTTTGGAATATGAAAGTCACTTCGCAGGAACACTTTTAATGCATGTATTTAGCAAAACATTTTTTGTAATATTACGCTCATCAATATGCACACAACTCTTGACATTAAAGTGCATTATGTGATTGCTGTTTGTTAAAAGCGGATGAAAGTAAGAAAGTGAAAAATTACCATCGTAAGCCCCTTGCTAACTCAGTGTATAGTTGTGTTAAGTTTAATGTACCTTCTTTGTTCGAAAACCAAACTATTTTAGAATGGGTAACCTTTAGATTATAAAAGTAATTAGATATTGTTTTTATTATTAATACATTGGAATATATTGATGTATTTCTTCAGATGAGAGTAAATCTTCCTGTACTATGATATTATGAACAATTCTGAAAAAAGAAGAGTATTTGGAAAATCGAAGAATAGGAAGAAATTTGTAAACTTGATAATCTTGAAAAATTGTGTAACAAGTTAATATTAATATTATGTATTTTTCCAAAGGTTTAAATACTTTCTGTATTTAAAGTACTTTTCCAATCTGTGGACTGGTTAGTTTTTACTGCACACTTAGTAACTGACATGATAAACACCGCTAATATGGTAGTGGTTTGATATTTCCAATTTTAACCCTGACTCATCTCAAAATGGTGATTTTTATGCCAAATTTAATGTTAGTGTTATACAGAATACAAGAAGGAATAGATAGAAGTTAATTTTCATCATAGCCTACAGAAGCTGAAGGTAAGATCAATGAAATGTGAACAGAAGCTGGATAAAGATACCACAGAAACAATCTAAACGAATCATCAGTTCAGGAAATACTTACTTGAAATAAAAGGATAAGTTTAATGTTCCGGGTAAACTTGAACAGTTAAAGTTTTTTCGTCAAAAATCTTGCCGTTTTATGTATTCTTGTTTTAAGGTGTAAGCTGTTGAGATAATAGAAAAAAGTTGATTTATTGCTAATAAAAAAGAACGTTTTCTTCAGTTTTTCTTCAGTTGTTGTGTGGAGGTTGTCACGTATTTGACAAATCGAGAATTTGGAGATTTTTCATAGGACTTCGGGCAGTTGTTTTGTTCTATAAGCCAGAAACTGTAGAGGTAGGGAAAAAGTTGAGTAGTTATTAAAACTTTCATGAAGAATGATAGCTAAGTCACCTGAGATCTTTGTTTAAATAATAACGTACATAAAACCACATTGTATAAGAAAAAAATATAAAGATTTTGAAATAAAGCATTCGACTTTATTAGTATTTTTACTTAGTTTTGCCTCTCGTTGTCACTTTAAATGGCTATGCTTCAGATGACTGATATAGATAAATAATCAAGCTAACTGTTATGATACCGTTTCAATTTATGCTAGGCTAATTAACAAACAAATTATTTTCATACGTTTTCATTTATCATTTTTTACAATCTCGCAATTTTTTACAAAGTATCTTTTTGAAATTATTTTCAGAATTTTTATCTATATTTTTAGGCCATCCTGAGTAGTAACACTAATGTGGAGAAATCCGTTGATTACTCGTTTATCCATCCTTGGTTAAAGGAAGGCCTTGTCACCAGGTAAGTATTGATAGTTTAATAAGTTTGAAATGATTAAACGGGTGGTCTTTTTACCTAATACATTAGGGATTGTACATTTTAATTTGTAATTAGTGTTGTAGCGACTGTGTGTATTTAGTGGAAAACAGTCATTAAACTCAAAGACACATGATTAAAGTAAGTTTATTTGAAGAAGGAAAATTGTGACGCTACATGTTGAAAAATGCAGAAGTAGAAATACAACTTCCTAAACAGCATCAAATACAACGAGTCAACAGATCCTACATTGTAATACAAAATTTATTGTAGCTTTTTTATACTAGGTGTGTAATATGAAGGCATATCATAAGTAGGTTATTTTTATAGGAGATTCTTTTTCTTTAGTACGGCATGAAGATAGGATAGTCTGTAGGTTAAATAGGGAGAAAATAATTAGATTATGATATCTAGGGGCAGGGGTGGAGGATATAACAGACAGAGCAATTGATATAACGAAAGGTAATAGCAGTGATGCAATCTTTGTAGGGTACATAATGATGTAAGTAGGGAAGGGTAGATCAGAGGAAATTATTGTTAAATAAATGTACTAATACAGCAATTCAAAGAAAGGGGCCATAGTAACTTAATTATGTCAGAGATACAGCTAAGACTTAACTGTGGAGACGAAACTATAAGTAGGTCAGTAGGGTTGAGTGCTGAGCTTAGATTAAAATGTAAGGAAGAGTGAGAAGGTTGGCTAGTTGGATATGTGGGTAACGGGAGTCTCTTGGAATGAATGGTTTACATTTATATATATCAAAGGATGGCTTGTTTGCAAGCGTAACTTTGAACTAAGACTCGACAGTGGAGAGAGCCAGAATAATGACGAAAAAATAAGATTTAGAAAGGTGTATAGTGTGGGAACATGTTACAAAGGTAGTTTTAGTGGTAGGCTAAACTATTATTATTGTAATGCTAGAAGTACAAGAAATATAACGAACAACTTTACAGCACTGTTAATAAAAGAGTATTTTGATATAATGGAAATAGCTGAAATCTGACTAAATATAGACAGTTCTGATGACAGGAATTTTTTAAAATACAAAGTTATAGATTGTTTAATAGGAATAGAGTACTACAAAAAGGTGAGGAGTGACTTTATATGTAAAATGTGAGTTACATCCTATTCGATATGATTATATCAAAGCTAATAGCAATGAGATTGAACCTATTTGAATTTCTATTAGTGGTTATAGAGGAAGAAAATGTTTAATTGGAATTTGTTACAGACCACCAGATGAAACTAACGAGAAACTTTACAAGGAGAAAAAGAATTCAACTGTTAATAAGGTTATAATTATGGGAGGTTTTAACTTTAAGCATGTAGATTTGTAAATGTTAGAGTCCAATCACTAGGGAGACAGTTTTTAGAAACTATTCAGGATGGTTTTCTTCAACAGTTAGTTAGAGAACCTACTAGAAGGAAGGATATTTTAGATTTAATGTTAACTTCTAATAAAGAAATTGTGATTGGGGAACATTCGTGCAAGTGATCACTGCTCAATTAGATTTTATGTTTTGCTGTATATGGAGATAAGGAATAATGAGAGTTTGGTTTCAGGTTAAATAAACAACAACAACAAGCAGACTTTGAATGGATGAGACAACAATTGTCTGCTGTAAATAGTGCAACTGAATTAGTTGGAGATACTGATCGAACGTGGAACATTTTTCAAATAAATTCCTAAATATTCAATATATAGAGGAAAAAAGAGTGGCTGCAACTAAAAAAACAGGTTGTCTAACAAATGTTAAAAAGAATAATATTGAAGAAAGCATTATGAATTCAAGAAGTTTAAATTAACTGCAATGATGGTGGATTTGAAGGATTATAGAAGATTAAGAGAGTTTATCAAATGGGAAATTAGGAAATTAAAAACAGTGTATATAAAAAAGTTGGCTGAAAATGTAAAAATTAATAGTAAGGATTTCGTCAAATATATCAAGGGTAAGCAAAATGTTAGGATGGGAGTGGGACCTTTTAGGGATGATGCAGGAAGGCTAATATCTGATGGTTACGGGAAGGCTTTTTCTTTAAATTTTATTAATGAAGATTTAAGCAATATACCTCCTTCTGAATAGTTACTAGGTGGAAATAAGATCGAAAAAGATGATCACATTGATTCTGAGCTTGTTAAAAGAAATTGAGAAGTTCAAAGAATTATACAGTTCCTGGACCTGTTAATATTTATTCAAGGGTTTTGAAAAAGGTTAAGGATTTTATATGATATCTACTTGCTACGTTGAATAGTGAGCAGGTGCCAGTAGATTGTAAGTTGGTTAATGTTACTCTTCTTTTCGAAGGAGGCGATAAGAATTGTCTTAGTAATTATAGGCCAATTAGTCTTACATCAGTGGTGAGAAAAGTTTTGAAAGTCTGATAAAATATGTTTTGCAAAGTTATTTAACAAAACCTAATATCACGTTGGATAGTAGGTGTGGTTTGATTATGGAAAATACTGCTTTAGTAATATTTTTACATTCGTTGAAGAGGTTACTGCTTAGGTAGATGAGGGTACGGGTGTGGATTTAGTATATCTGGATTTTCAAAAAGCATTTGGCAATGTGCCACATAAAAAGCTTGTTAAAAAGTTATCTTTGTAGGTGTGGTGGATAGGTTGGCTCATTGGATAGTAAACTGGCGAAATAAAAGAAAGCAGAGAGCTGTTTATTATAAATGGAGTTCAGTCAAATTGGATTAATGTCATGAGTGAGGAACCTTAGGGCTCACTGTTACGACTTTTGTTCTTTTTGGTTTTTGTCAATGACGTAGATGAAGGAATTGTCAATAGATTATTTAAACTTGCTATTGACATTAAAGTTTTGGGTGTTGCTGGCTGTGAAGAGGATGCTTAAAAGAAGTTGAGTTATTTGGTGAGTTGAGCAAATAAAAGGCAAATGACTTTTATTTGTAATAAGTGCAAGGTAATGTATGTGTGATATCACAATTTGAATTATGAGTATACTTTTGATGGGAATAACCTTAACAGTGTTATGGAAGAAAAAAGATCATGGTGTTCTGATTCATCAGTCTCTTAAGCCATCCAAGCAATTCGCTGATGCTAGTAGAATGACAATTAGGATTTCATGTTGCATCTACAGAAGTAGTGGATACAAGTATAAAGAGATTATAATGTCATTGTATAGGTAATTGGTTAGGACACATTTGAAGTACTGTGTTCAGTCTTGAGTGCCTTATCCTAGAAAGGACATTTAATTGTTGGAAAGGGCTCATAGGCTGCCTACTAGGATTATATCTAGGATGGAAAGGTTGTCATACGAGTGTTATGTTACTCTAACGTAATAACCTCTGAGTAAAAACGAATTCAAATTCGTCACACTGTTGATTTTGTTGCTATTATTATACTAGTTACAACTGTAAATTTTAGTAATGCTAGCATGAGAAACCATTTCGTCAATATCTTTCTGTTTGGTGTTTTACACTGATTTTGAGGTATTTATTTTCAAGCGTTCTCAAATGGAGTATGCGTAAAAACATTACATATAGTTATTATTGTTTTCATAGTGGTGGTGCTAAGTGGAAAAGCCGAAGGAAGCTTCTTACCCCAGCTTTTCACTTCCGTATATTGGAAGATTTTATATCAGTTTTTGATGAGCAATCAAAAATCATGGTAAGAAAAATCAAGGAAAAAATCAACGACGAGTACATAGATATTGTTCCTATAGCAACACTCTGTACCTTGGATATTATCTGCGGTAAGTTGACAGCTTTAGTACTTTTTGGTACTTCTTTACTGTATTTCAAGGCATATTTGGGTACTTTGTTTGTAATTTAGACATTTGTCTGTGGAGTTAAATTCTGTTATAGTAATTGCATCAAGTTGTAGAAGAATAAAGCTAAAATATGAATCAATATGAGCCAAATAAGTAAGAATGAAATTACATAAATTTAAAGATATATTTTTTACTCTACTCATACTTTGGATGAAGAATAATCACAGGTGATTAAAAAATATCAAATTGTTTATTAATTAAGGCTTATGAAATAAAAATTTGTTTGCCATAAAGTGTGTATATCAAGCCAATAATCATTAAAATTTGCTTTTGCTCACAATGAAAATAACAATACATTCTGATACTTCTTATATTGGTGAAAAAAAAAACAACAACATGAAACATACAATGGTGCTTTAAGTGTTTAAATCATAAGATCTATTATTCTATTTAAACTACAAAATTTGCGCATTACCAAATATTACCCATTGCTATGTATGTTTGTCTGTCTGTCCATTCATTATCTAACTACTCCTAGGTCGCTGGATCAGTCTCAACCAAACTTTGTGGAACGAAAGTTCGGAACAAGGGGCATGTTAATGAGGGTTCATAACTCCTTAACCCCCCATTATGGCTGTTAATGAGCATTTATTAGCTTTGACGTAAGTTAACGTTAACTAAATTCATAGTTGGTGCCACGTACTTACACCAAAACAAAAAACGTTATTAAATTTTCCATACAGTGTGAGGGAGGACACACAAACGCCATATATATACATATGTGTGTGGAGAAATGCAATGAAAAAAAGAGGCCGCCACTATTGTAATATTACACAGAATCAGCTGAAGCTTCTACTCCAACAGCCCCCATAAGGCTGATTTGATAAGGTAGTTTCTTGAGTTTTACTCAATTCCTTCTCGGACCCGTGACCTTTCAACTTCGGCCCATATAATACTTCTGCGGCTAATGACCGTCAATTAATTAATTACGTGAAACACTGTGGAAGAATATTAAGAGCTTGGTGTTGAAAACAGGTAACAAAAAGCACCCCTACCGCTACTTCTTTCGTTGCTACCTTTTCCTACAAAGTCACCCTGACCATCGCACAGTGTATACCATGTTTTAAGTATATGCATAGTGAGTACTTAAGGCTTATACAAAACGTTTGGTGAGGTAATAATGAATACTGTGATAATACGTTACGTTATAAATAGATTGTGTGAAAGTTAGGATTTTTGTGTTATTTATCATAGCATCTATCCCCACATCTTTTTAACTGAATAACTCTGACAGAGGACGGGTACCTTAACTTGTATGTATATATATAATATAAAAATGTTTAAAAATGACATTTAGCTTTTATAAATATATTTATAATAATTATATATTTGAAATAACCCTTATAGTGGGCCTAAATCAGTATCGTAAAAAGGACCATGGGATCGTGTGAACTTCCATGATAATCAAAATATGTCTCGTAAAATACAGTTTACGATTAAATATCTATACGTTTGTACTATAAATATTCTCAACAGAAACAATAATCCCTTTATTAATCCCTCAGTTAGAGATACATAGGAAAGGAAACTTCTGTTTATATTTTGTATTTATGACAAAGCTACTATCTGCTGCTGCTGTCCCTAATTTTAAACTATTGGCCAGAAGGTAAGCAGCCAATCAGCAACACCTAACCATCCACGCTACAGAACTGACTATCACTTTTATAACGAATCAGTAACTTAAAGTGCAAGTAATATTTTGTGGTATTAAACAGATTTGAACCCGTTAAGTAAGCAAAATAGTACAAAGCTACTACAGTACAAAGCTACTACAATACAAAGCTACTACATTACAAAGATACTACAATGCAAAACTACTACAGTACAAAGCTACTACAGTACAAAGCTACTACATTACAAAGTTACTACAGTACAAAACTATTACATTACAAAGCTACTACAATACAAAGCTACTACAATACAAAACTACTACCTGTAGTAGCTTTGTATTCTAGTAGCTTTGTACTGTAGTAGCTTTGTATTGTAGTAGTTTTGTATTGTAGTAGCTTCGTACTGTAGAAGCTTTGTATTCTAGTAGCTGTGTACTGTAGTAGTTTTGTATTATAGTAGCTTTGTACTGTAGTAGTTTTGTATTGTAGTAGCTTTGTACTGTAGTTGCTTTGTACTGTAGTAGCTTTGTATTCTAGTAGCTTTGTACTGTAGTAACTTTGTACTGTAGTAGTTTTGTATTCTAGTAGCTTCGTACTGTAGAAGCTTTGTATTCTAGTAGCTTTGTATTGTAGTAGCTTTGTACTGTAGTAGTTTTGTATTGTAGTAGCTTTGTATTGTAGTAGCTTTGTAATGTAATAGCTTTGTACTGTAGTAACTTTGTAATGTAGTAGCTTTGTACTGTAGTAGCTTTGTATTCTAGTAGCTTTGTACTGTAGTACCTTTGTACTGTAGTAGCTTTGTACTGTAGTAGCTTTGTAAAATCTAAGGAATTTTATTTTTTGAACAATTGAGAAATTATTACTTTTGCAATAGTTGTGACAACAAGTTAAAATTCACAGTTTCCCCAAGTCTTATTGAACATTGCATTGTTAATTATTAATTCATATCGTTAAGTTTACTTTCATTGTTTATGTTTTTAAAATACTTTTAAAAAATGGGTTTCAATATGTAAAGATTTCATTAAAATACAAACATACTGTAAAAATGGTTTCTAGCAACTACTTAAAAATTCTTATAATATTACATATATTTTGCCCCCAGTGGCACAGCGGTATGTCTGCAGACTTACAACGCTAGAATACGAGTTTCGATACCCGTGGTGGGCAGAGCACAGATAGCCCATTGTGTAGCTTTGTGCTTAATTACAAACAAAACAAACATATCTTTTGAAATCCAAAAAATTATTTAAAGGCATGTACAAAAATAAATTCCTTAACAAGTCATTTTTCATTTTTCTTTGCCCACATAAAAAAAAAATAGTAACCTAAATGGTTGTACAAATCTATACAAGTTCATTATTAAGTAAATAATAAAATGTAGTGCACACAGTGGTTGTTGAAATGACTTCTAACGAGGGAAGAATTCATACTGTAACTCCAGTCTAGAAAGTTTTGAGTGATCATTATGACTGGCACAAAGCTGTTTTCCCTCGCTAGAGAAAAATATATTTTTAACTTTTTACTGCCCAATTAGGTTTGTTTGTTTGAAGTTAAGCACAAAGCTACACAATGGGCTATCTGTGCTCTGCCCAACACGGGTATCGAAACCCAATTTCTAGCGTTGTAAGTCCGCAGACATACCGCTGTACCACTGGGGGGCGACCAATTAGGAATTTTGAATTTATAGCCTACTACATATGTTCACCGGTAGGATAGCGACAAGTTTGCGGACTTACAACGCTAAAATCCAGGATTTGATTCCCCGCTGTGGACACAGCAGATAGCCCAAAGTAGCTTTGCTCTAATAAACAACCAGCTAATCTACTATATATTTCTTTGATCAAAGTTTTGTATGATGTCCCGTTAAAGAACATCATGTAGAAACTCATGGTAGCTTAAAAATTACAGTACCAAATCGATCTGTTTCACTCAAACATTACAAAAACTATCGTGATATTTCAACTCTCAGTACACTTTTTTTTACAATCCAAACGTATAGAAATAACATTTTTATATCAAATAATTCGATAGGCATGATTACTTCCAGTTGGATTTCCCAAAGACTGGTTGGTGTTTTGTGACGTAATATTTATGCATACGTATCTAATACTACTTATTGGATACTTTTAGTAAGTTTGAAGAGTCTAATTTTCTAATTTTATTTTTATCTTTATGAACTAAACATAAGTTGCTATCTATTTGTTTAATATTCTAAACGCCATAAGAAAAGAGCAGTCGCATAGGCGGCAGTCGCCGCTGACTAGTTGCTCTCACTCTGGTCAAGTCCTAAATCATGGCTAAGCCTGATTCGCAGTGGGTCTTGACTTATCTAGCCGTTTCGCTCATGAGTAGCAAGAAGAAACTTATGTTCATATCTAATATGTTTAAGTCGGCTCAGCAACTGGTGAACTGGTTTTCTGTGATTCACTGTCTGAAATTTCCATAACTCGTAATTCTACGACAAGATAATGCATTAACAGTTACTACCTAATGTGGTCTCAACTCACCGAGACAGATGGCTTCAGCTGGAAAAATGAATATAAAATCCAAACCTAGACAAAAAAAAACTGGCCATAGCAAAACAAATACTAAAATGGAAATTATAATCTGAAACGCATAATTAAATCTTTGAAAAGATGAAAAATAAAATCTCATTTTTCCTTTGCATTGTTTAGCAACTGGGTGACTTTAAAGGATAACTGCTAGGAAATTGAAAACAATTAATATCACTTATTTAAAAAACAAGGAAAGAAAGAGACATAATAAAATCAGCAGCTGTTTTTTCAAACTTTGCTTACTATAAGCTTTCACGTGGCTTTCAATTTTGCATTTCATTTCTATGTTTTCACTAATTGGACGAAGCTATATTATTAGCAATATACTTCTATTCAAGACAATTTAAGATCCCCAAACTCATTTATTCAGATATGTTTTGCTCACTCTACGTTTCCTCTAAAGCTAAAATTGATACATAATACATTAACTTGGCATCTAGTAATTCTGCATAGAGTCAGCAAGTGTATTATAAGGTTAACTAGTGTGTTTTTATTGTTAACCTTGGAGACTTAGAAAACTTGTTCTGGTGAAGGTAAAATTAATCATGGAACACGTGGCTCCTAGAAATGGTCCCTTGGAAAGCGGAAAGGCCGGAGAAAAGAGAAAATCAAGAAAAACTTAAGAGAGGCTAAAAAGACCAAGGACATGTTTTCAATTAACATCGAGGACTAAGGAAATGAATTTGCAAAGTTATTTTGTCCACCAGATATTATGAAGTCATCTGAACTTAGCGAAATATATACGCTTTATTAGCAAGTTTTGACAAAGCATCCATATAAATTGCTGTTAATTAAATTAAAAGACACGATCTTTCAATAACTACTTTGGACTTTGATCTATGTATAAGAAGTAATAAACTTTGTTTAGTAAAACGTACTTCTGGCAAAAACTTGTTTAATGACACATTTCCTCTGACCATCCGAAATATGCAAGACAGGGAGTGAGAAAATTGAACTGTCATTAAGAAAGACCAAACTTAAATAAATTCGTGTAACCTTCAGACTAAGCACCTAATAATATAAACTCGATTTTTTAAATAAATATCTTTGCTTTGTTAAAAATAATTTTCATCACTATATGTATCTCGATAATGTGCAAATTTGCTGTGATATACATACATACCGAGGCAATGGAATAACAATTATGAAGAGTTACTAAATATTTGACTTCTGGTAGGTCAGCGATAAATCTGATGGCTTATAACGCCAAAATTAGGATTTTTATATATGCGGTAGCCAGAGCACAGATGGCCCATTGTGTAGCTTTACGCTTATCAACAAACAAACGAATACAAAATATTTAATTCATGGAGTTGTTAACATTCTATTAACAAAGATATTTCACCCCCGAGAAACCTTTATCAAAACTTTATTTGCCAATCATTTAAATATGCTAGATTATAAAAAGTTTCTTTATTATAAATTTTGACATCAAAAATAAACTCGTATGCAGATGACATTGGTTTTAGTCATAAAGTTTAGATTTTTTCAGTATTACAGAAATTAATAACAAATTTATATGATTATTAGATCTTTCAAGATGTCGACATTAATAAGTAAGGACGAACATTTCCCTCATTATACGTCGATAAGTAACACTATGTACATCACGGTGGAGAAGAAATTTGAATAAATCTAGATCTTTGCATTTTCATTCTTATCCTTTTTGTTAAACTTATTCTCTTGATATATGATATAATAAACATGGGTTAATACATACATCTCTATATTATAAGAAGTGTTGCTGTTTCTCAGAACAAAACCAGCACGATATTTTGACTTTTTTTTCATAATTCGCTGTTTTTACAAAACTATGTCTTGTCATTAGCTTTACATTTTAGGGCCTTTTCTAAACGATATACTTTTCTTTATGGTTAATCAACAAGAAAACTTTGACTTATAGAATAAGACTTATTTACCTAAAGACATTCAGCAAGAACATTCCTGGCTAACTTTGCGTGAACAGGTTTTCTGTTTCAGGTAAAGAATAAAGATACAGAATATACTGTCATTATGTTCTATCTTCTCGGATACCTCAAGTTATAAGCCTATACAACTAACTGCTCTCGGATAATCAAGCTTCTTTAGCATTAAATAATAGAATCTGATCATGAAACGCATAACACTGAACACTATATCACAGTCGCAGTAACTGACGTCTTTTAAACAGTTCATCAAATGAAGTTAGAGGGTTGCGTTGCACAAGACAGACATTTAGCTACAAAACACGGGTATTCTGATTATCATTGTCCACTCTGGACTGAAGGAAAAGGCCTAGGGAAAAGAACCCAAATCAAATTGGGTCGAATCAATAAAACTAGTGATAACACTAAAATGTTACAAACACATACACAGAAATCATGGAATTTGGAGAGAGTAAGTGGTTCTGTTCAGCAGGGTATCAATTATAAAGAAAAAGTAAATGAAAGGGAAAAGGGGGCTTTACTCCAAACAATTATTCCTAATTAAGCTCATGGATAGTACAGAAAATTTAAATTTGGCTCTTATTTCTTGTGATTTGAGATTCAGCGTGCTAATTTTTCTGTTGTTTGTAATTGGACAAAAAATATTTTCTGTCTTCTGTGACCCATGATTGTTACCCTCTTTCCTTACTCCTAGTCTACAGCAGCCACTGACAAATCTTGGGCTATTATTCTTTGACCGAATGGTGTGATTTTATTGTCACTCTCAGAAAATACTTAGGGCTTTAAATGTGTTTTCGAACTAATGAACCATTAGCTATGTACTATTGATTGGATCCATAGTCTGAGTACGCTAACCATTAGGTCATGCTCAATTCTGTTGTACCATGAAATGTGATTATTCAGTTGTGTGACGTAAGATTACCGAGCTAAGGATTTAGTTGGTATTAATCGAATTAATTAATATGTTGTGTATATTTTCTTCAATTTAATATCAACATGTCTGCTCTTAATAAATATTTTCTGACTTTTTCATATCTTTATATTATACTGTAATGAGCTTTTACTTCAAAACAAGAGAGAATAAAACTAAATAGCTCATTAATAAATACTTACGAACATTTGGGTCAACTGTCTTGTTACGAATAAAACTACCCATCACCGCAGCAGCCACTACGAACGAATTCCCATTAGGGCCAGGGAGTTTTAGAATTTTTTCAACCTTTTGTGCATACTTTTGGTAAATCAACACAACAAGGAAAACAATTCCGATAAGAGTTAATATGACCAACGATTTCCAAGTATATCCTCGAAAAAAACTTAAAAAACTAACTGGGAACAATGCTATGTTTTGTTCCATAGCTTCACTTCGTAAGTAAATTATTTCTATAAAATCTTCTCCTTTTCACGTTATTACTATAACCGTAGCTTTGAATATTGTGTAAGGTCTAGATAATAATACAATCCAGCAGTTACAAGCTCACTTCTATATTACGGCAGCGCATGCGCATTACTTCTTCAACAGCAGCTTGACTTACAAGTCATGAGAACTGGAAAAAAAAATATTATAGAATGAGAAAGTAAAAGTAGCAGGAAAGAGTTATAATGTGTTCCAATTCGTCTAAAATAGTGTATATATTTGAGTACCTGTTAGCTAAGACAAATGCAGATAAAAATATTCGAGTACAGTTGAACTAGACATAATATATAACACGAATAACCCAGTCGTTATATTTAGACAATCTCACAAAGTGGTCGTAGTCAGATAGAGGGCGCTAACTTATTCTAGTTAACATTTTACAGTGACTGTTTTTTCAGCACAGATGCTCAAGGTTACCTGTTCTTCTACAGGTAAATTTCAACGGGAATTTCCCTTTTTTCTTACACAAGAATATTCATATCTAGGCCTGTTTTATGCTCGCCTTTCAGGTATATATGACAACATACTAAATGTATTTAAGTATATATGTTTTGGAAAATGTGTTTGTTTGTTTAAAGTTAAGCACAAAGAGGGTGCGTTTTGGAAAGGACCTAGCTGTTTGTTACATTAAAACCATGCACACGAAGCTGTTAAAATAACCTCTGTTATATTGGAAGCACGAAACCTATATGTAATTAACAATATCGTTAAAAATATAAACCTTGTTAATTTTCTTGTTTTGATTTGTAACTTCTGGTTGCTCAATAATCATTGGTAGGCCAAAAAGTTTACACACTCACGTTGCAAAACGTTTACAAGTGAAGCTACCAAATCGTGTGTAAAATGAACAAGAAATTGGAAATATATAACGTTTTCATAATCTAAGCCATATTTAAAAAAAAAACTGAGAAACATAATTCATGACTAATGAGGTAGTTCTATCATTTTTTATATTTTATACTGACATAAAATGAAAAGACTTTTACTGTTTTCTGAGACTCAGGGTTTTGTGGCTAGCTCAATATTGTTGAATGAGGTGTTTTATCTTCCAGTGACTATTCATTACTATTAAAGCAATGAGAAAAATTCAGAAGATTCGAGTCACATGACGTCAATTCACAACAATTGAGCTACCCAACAAATGATTCCTAAACAGTTACGTAAGCAAACTTGCCATAACTATGGCTTCTAAAGATATCCTTCTTTAACACTCACACAATATAAACTAAACAATACTCTTGTATTAAACCTAAACTGAACAGTCATGTATATCTAAAAATAAGCCCTTCTTCAAGAGAAATATTCACAATATTTTTACATCATATACAAAGATTGTTTTCATTTCATACACAAAGTCTACTCATACAGTCTGCACCAACATTTTCAGTCCCCTTGATGGCTTCAATGCAGAACCAACAGTTTTGGAGATACAACGCCTGACTTTAAGATTCTTTTGACTCTCTTACATAGTCTACTGTATCTGGGGTTGTATGGGGTGGTAACGAGTTGCCTAGTGCTGATGAGTCTGCACACATTTTGCATCAGTTCTAAGGTAAATTAAGTCCCTCTCTCACTCAACACTTCTTTTGGAAAGCCTACTCTGCAGAACACTTCCAGAAAGGCTTCTGCTACTCTCTTTATCTCTATCTTTAGCAGTTCTATGGCTTCTGGATAACATGTTGATAAGTCAACAACTGTCAGCACATACTGGTTGCCCTTGTTGGATACGAGTGCTAGTTGTCCAATCACGTCCACAGCTACTCTGCTGAATGGCTCTTCCATGAGAAACATATCACCCAGTGGCACCTTGGCTACCTTCCCTCTAAGAATTGTCCTTTGACAGATGCCATATGACCTGCAGAATCTGGTCGAATCTCCGATGACCCGAATCCAATGGAATCTGATTATGACAAAACCTTGTCGAAACGTTGTACATTTGCTGTCATGTTAAACTTATATTAAAGTTTTTCTT
>NW_013665678.1:414353-421730 GCF_000517525.1 Limulus polyphemus
TTTGCGCGAAATTCAGAAAACAACAATTAAGATTGCAAATAATATGACTAACAGTAAACAAATATTTTCTTACCTGAACAGTAGTTCCTAAAATTGCATACCAGCCCACTGTCAGCATGTTGTGCAAATAAATTTTAACTGTGACCTTGGGGATGCACGAACTATAGCCTACATCGACATTGGAGTGAAAGAAAAGCACCCTCGCTCGACACAAGTTAACATTGTGCTGAGAGTTTAACCCTGTTGCTTGAGCACCCATAATTGCTGCCTTAGCTAGAAACATTTTATATGGTAGCAGCATTTAAATGTGATCTAAATACAATAAAAATTTACTCAAAGTACTTTTTAATCAAGAGGAACAAATTGATGAGATGCTTCTCGATATTTGAAATTTTTGAATCATCCTAATAGATATAATTTACAAAAGTTGTTTGAAAGTTAATCCAGTATTTTATAAACTAAGATGTTTATATAAATAATATATTAATGTACCTTGAAGTTTAGTTAATAAATGTTTCAATAAGCTCGTTAACTCTGCGATTTTACTAAATTTTGTAAATACATTTTTCAGTATGTGTAACAACAATTATATTTAGAGTTTGTGATCTTATTTACATACATTGATGACACCATTCTATATGGAGACTTGTATTAGATGGTAATTCACATTTGTTGTAAACGTGAATAATCAGTTCATGTGTCTAATTGAATAGAAAATATACATTAATTGTACACTAACTGAAATGTACATGTCCCATCAAATATTGAGAAATGGAATATCATGAATGCACATTTTGTGTTTTGAATCATTATATAAAGTTAAAGAATCAGTAAGCTATGTTTATTGATTTTTAAATTCAGTGACATAGAAAAGCTGAGTATCACTAGTTAAGTTAAAGTATGGTAAACATTAAATTTATAATCTACTATTTTTGAATTTATGTAGAAACTATATGATTATGTAGTGTTTGAATAACTGAACTTATAATTTTATCAGCCTCCTCTCTTAGTAAAAGGTCGACATTTGTCAACTATGAGTCAGAATAAATATATCCAATGGGGTGAAATGTCCACACCATTTGGGTGATTTTATGCGTTGTCCTTTCTATCATTTGCATTGAATGTTAATGACTTCAGATAGAAGTGGAAAGAACCACTATATGTAAAACTTCATTTAATATTCAAACTGAAAATATCTACAGAAAGGTAAGAATATAATTTTCTACAACAGTAATGGTTAAACATTGTTATTTACATAGATATTTTAAAATTAAGTTTTAGTGAAATAAATCAATTTATAAAGCTAGACATGAAAATTATTGTATATTATTTAGAGATTTAAATAAGTATACTTTTCTGGATGAATGTGTCTTATATAACTATAAAACAAATGGGATAGTGATAAGCGTTTTGCATATAAAACATCAGAAAATTCTAAACGTATGTCACGTACGTTAAATATGGAAGTGGAAACTTTACAACTAATGAATTAGGGAAGTGTTTTATACATAAAGTGATAGATAATTGTAAATGTATGTGAGGTAAATTATTGACTATAACATTAGCTGCATTCAAATAATAGATATTATTTGTGATAAAAACTGACGTATATAACAGTTGTTATAATAGTTGTCTCTTTAAAATAATGGTTTTACTTGTAACTTTTAGGACAATAATTAAATCTAGACATTGATGATGTAATCTCATATTGAGACACCCTACGATGATATTATCATCCTATTGAACTATTAGTTTATAGAAACATCATCCATTTATACAAATACTACCCTTAGTAACACAATCCACCTAGTAGCACCATTCGCCTTTGTAAAATATATGCAATTAAATATAAAAATGAAAACTATAAATACAAATTGTGAAAAGTTGAAATCTGTATGCAATCCTACGGAAGTATAGTAAAAATGTCTGCATATAGAAACACCATATACCTTTGTAAAACACACACAATATGGCTAGTAAGACCACCTGCCTATAAACTTTTAGTAAGACCTTGTAATAATAACATCATCTGCTCATGGAACCATTGTCAGCCTTTGTAAACTTTACACAAGCAAAAGAAATATAAAGATGTTAAGATTAAAATATGAGATTTAATGTTTTACTTATAAAATGAAACAGGAAACAATTTCATGTAAATTAAATGACATTATTAATCTTAAAACTTTGATGACTACTATAAAGTTGATGCCACATTGACCTTCATCACCCTCTGGTGGTTTGCTTGTGAACTATCTTCACACACTTCATAGCAATACACTCTCTGGTACCACTTCGTAGCCTTAGTGACATGTCCTCTGATGGCAGGCAACGTCTGCCGGTGATGTGCCATAGCAGCACGACCACACATTCCCTCTGGTTCCACTTGTAACTATGGTGTCATCATCTCTATCCATGCTTTCCATCTGAGGCAGCCAATCAGTATGCAGTATCTGAAGTAATGCCCTAACTACTCTGGTATTGAGTGAAGAGCTACATTGGTAAGAATAATCTGGAACACTTTACTGCATACATGTTTCTTACTGGAAATCAATTAAAAGATTGCTGTTTTTAGCCATTTAGAAAAAAATGGCTAAATTATAACAATTCTAACAATTGTTAGAATTATAACAAGTGATTTATATTTACCATTTGAATAATTAATTAAATAAGAAACCATTGTTTTAACAGAGAAAGTAACTAATAATGATTGACATCCAGCTTTAAACTTCAGGAAACATCACATTGTTATGTGATTTTTGTAAGTTATCTTAGATTTTATAAAAAGAAGGTGTATATTTTGGGTTACGCTATCTATATTTTCAGCAGAATCATGTAATGAGCGAAATATAGTTAACAATATGAGCACATAAATGATGGTTCAGTCCACTTTAATCATTAAAGATTTTAGTACTAGCTTGAAACATTTAATTATATTCTTTATTCTAACTTGTATATATAAGATTGGTTTCGTTAAATTATTTTATGTTATGATATGATTAATTCATTTTTATGTTCTGATCCAGTTAACTCATTTTGCTATTCTGATCTAGTTTGCTTATTTTTTATCAGAAGCTCTTTTTTAGTTTTAACCTGCACATTATGTTGATTAAAATAAAAAATAAAATCCTATGTTTTGTAAATTAATACCTCACAATTATTTTCTTTTAATGCTATTCCATTGCTAAAAGTATATATATACACTACAAGTTAACAACAGTGATCACACACCAAAGTTGGCATGAAATGGTGCAGCAAAAGGATTTAACAGAACTTAGGATATTTAAAATGTAAAATCAACCAATTTGTTGTATTTTCTGCAGAACACCATGCAATCCTGGTATAGTTAATTTGTGTACAGGACATCAGTAATAATAACTGAATGACTAATATTAACTTAAATAGTCCTGTGTGTTACTGGTTCATACAATTCTAGTTTTGTCCCTGCTTTGTACCTGACTAATTTTTCAGAGTTGTACAAGGCTTTGGCATAACATTAAGATTTCTGGGAAGCAGCTATTACAGTTAGCTGAGTCTAAATTAGCAATTAAATCTCACATATTACCCAGTCCATAACAAAGTTTTGATATACTTTTTCCTTATCTGTACTTAGGAATCTCAGCACCGCGAATATCAGTAAGCGGAGGACCTTTACCACCAGCTCGGTTAATTAGTACTTTCATTCATCCCGACTTTGACAACCCTAGCGGTGAGCTGTCAATTCTCGTCATGTCCTGGGGTCAGATGATTGATCACGACTTGACTCTAGCATCCTTACCAAGAGGTAGGTCTTAGGTTAAATATCAGTTCTTTGTTTGTTTTAAAGATATTCGTGCACAGATAATCAAGGACTATCTGTGCTAGCCATCCCTAATCTTGAGCTGATAGACTAGAGGGAAGGCAATAACTAGTCATCAACACCCACTGCTAACTCTTGGGCTAGTCTTGTGTAACCAGCCTAGTGGATTTGGACTATCACCCACAGGTTCACAATCTAAACATATATCCATTATATATCACAAACAATTTGATAATTAATACTTGAATTGGTTTTTATATTCTTTTCTGATCTAAATTAAGTGATAAGGCCTAGTGTATCGAATGTACTGCAGAAACTACTACGTATTTATACTTTATATTTCATAAGAAAGTAAAGATATTTAAGATTCATTAGATTGAGTTGGTTGCCAATGTGGAATAGTTCTGGTTTTCGGAATCAGCTACCTGCGTTCAAATGCACGTGATGCCAAAAATATTCCTTGTATTGTAAGGTGGATGTTCGTTATAAGCCTCAGAGTCAATACATTAGTATAGATGGTGTGTGGTGACTCCCTCGAAATTACAAATTTCAACAGATAAAATGGCAGTTTTGATAAAGATACATCTAAGAATTGTTATTATTAAAATTATATGCATGAATGTTGATGTCTTAATATCACATTGGTTTTTTTGAAGTATTTTTTAAGTGCTACAGATTTGTAGTTTCTGTAAAAAGTGAACAAAAATAGTTAATAATAATTACACAGGCCTGCGAATTTATACTTCATAAAAGTTGTTTTGGATTTAATAACGGATATTCCATAATTCCGCGACGCAGATTTTGAAAACAATATTCATATTTTTCAATCTTGTAAGGATATTTTACAAATCAGGAAGAAAAACTCTTACTTAGATCAAATTATTATTTCATTTACCACAATGAACATTTTTTTTCTTGTGTTTGTTAACAAAAATACAAACAAACTGAAGAAAAGGGAAGAACATTGATGTCACCATCCTGATTTTTTGTGAAATCTACGTCTTTTAGTGTTGTAGTCTTTCTTTTATGTATTGTATTATGACATTTTGTGAAAAATTTGTACGTGATGGACAAAAATGTATATCATTTTCGGATCATCTTACATGAATTACTGTAGAGTGTAGAACATGTAAAAACTTCAAGACAATAAAACCATCGCAGACTTGTGATATTATTGATATTAACAATCAATATTTCCAGCTGTAACGCGTCGTGAAAATTAATGGCATGAAATTTTAGTAAAAACTTTACTTAGTTCTTCCTGACATTTGTTGAAAATTTGCAATAATAGTCAGGGAATAATAGGAAGAATAAAGCATAAAACACGAAAATTAAACCATGCTAAAACAATTCTTTCCAAATCATTCACGATAATATAAAGAGGATAAAAAGAATAAAAGTTTTTCTAATGTTTATCTGAAAAAAATAAAAATTTAAAACAATAGAGCTAACCATTTTAACAATGGTCTGAGAACAACAATAAGAAGAATAACAAAGAAAATAACTTAGATTATCTATAATTGTTTGAGGAAAGCTACACAAGGATTATATGTGCATAGACGTCTATAGTTGTGAGCTGGTAGAATAGAGCAAAGGCAGCTAGAAAACAGCGTCCACTGTAAACTCCTGGGCTAGGCCTGTCTGAATGAACATTGGGGATTCACTACCATTTTCATAGTGCACCCATGGTTCTAGGTATAGAGAGTATTTTTACCGAAACACTATGCAAATCACGATCCTCTAGATTTGTAGTTGGAGCATATTAACCACTAACTACAGTAGTTGGGGCGATTGTTCAGACGCATTCGCTGTTTGGCTGTCTCAGGAGAGGGTAGGGGTAGAAATAATGATGTCATAGTTCCACAAAATGACATCAGAGGAAGCTGCTCTCTTAGGGGAGGGGTTGATATCATAGTTCGATATCAGAGGGCCTGTTACTAAGGTGGATGGTGTTACCAAGGTTCTATAAGCGGATGGTGTTACTAAGGGCAATGCTTCTATAGATGGATTGTATTACTAAGGGTAGTGTTTGCATAGGCAGATGGTCTTAGTAAGATTTTGTAGGCAGATGGTCTTATTAGGACATTGTGTGTGGGTGACAAAGGTAGAAGGTGTTTCTATATGCAGATGAAACTTTTAATCCGACACCTAAGGTTAAATAATTGTAATGTAATAGGCACTAAAGAATGCGACTGTCTCAGGGGTCCACCAAGTGACACCAGAGGACACTGTTTGTCTTAGTTCGATACCAGAGGATCTGTTACTATAGTTGGATGCTGGTACCAAAGTTCTATAGGCAGATGGTGTTACTAAAGACATTGTTTCTAAAGATGGGTTGTATTAAAAAGGGTAGTGTTTGTATAGGCAGCTGTTCTTGCTAAGATTTTATAGGCAGATGGTCCTACAAGGCATATTGTGTGTGTTTTAAATGACAAATGGCCCTGTAGGGCTGCCTACTAATATCTAACTGCTATATACCTATATCAACTATCTGCACTAATGTATTATAATTAATTTTAATCAATTGAAGTTTGAGATAAATATTTTCTATTCAGTTGCATTCAGAATTTTTTGCTACTGTGCTCTCAAATTAAATTATATCATGATGGGCTGATTCAATTCCTTGCTAGTGAAAAAACTTAATTTTTAGTAAGTGTGGATTTCAGTTTTGAGAAAGGAGCAACGTAATAAAAGAGGTTTGGTTGTCCATGCATTGTGGAAGGTGGAGCTGACTGTTCCTTATTGTTGTATTCCTTATTGTGACTAATAATTTCACCATTGAACGTCTTTGTTTCAATCAATTTACAGCTCAGTGGATGACTTGATAGGTTAATATTTCTGGAGTGAATAAAAATATTGTTGCTTAAGTACAACTGAGGCCAGAGGTTTAGCTGTTTCATGATGTTTTATTTCCTGCAATGGTAGGTACATCAACATCTTGAGCATTGAGAAGTGACTGTCCTGATATAATTACCTTGTTAGAATTAGTTAAATATTAAATTGTTCCAACTTCACAAAAGTGCAAGCCTTTCTGAGTTAGTTTAACCTTAGTATATAAGATGCATCTGTAATGTAGCTGTTAGATATACACGACAGGTTGATTTTACGTTTGACACAAGACCATTATTTACTTTATATTATGCAAACATTAAAGTAAATTAGTTTTAGAAGCAAAGTTATCGCAGGTTTGCTTACATAACATAGTTGTTTATGAATCATTTGTTGTGCTGTTCAGTTGTTCTGAATTGACTCCATGTTGCTCGAACCTTCTGAATTTTTATTGTAGCATTAAGTGTGTATTGTTACATCATAACGTCTCGTAGTTTGTAAAAAGTTCTAGGACTCAGTCGGACAGTATATATATATATAGTTTCGTATTAGAATTTCAAATGATTTGAAACCGAATTAACTGATACTTTAAATTCAGCAGTTAAATTGTACTTTGGGTTTAGTAGTTAAATTAGAGCCGATATATAGTTAGTTTATTATATTTGCCAGCAAGATTGATACACAGTTTTCTTTCATACAAATACGTTTTACAATGGTTTATGAAAGTTTTACAAACTTACAAACAATATAAA
>NW_013665678.1:422546-425836 GCF_000517525.1 Limulus polyphemus
CATTAATGTAGTGTAACTAAGGGCCTAAGACTTATGTATAAACCAACCGGAGTCAAAACATGTTCTGATAATTACAGACTTTTGCTACGTGGTCGGTCGAATTGACCGACCTCGTAACCATTTTTTTCTTGTGCATTTTACTGTGTAACATTATAGTTTAATATTGAAAGTCATGTAGGGATGATCTATGTATAGCTGTATCATCCCTATATTCCTGTTTGTATTCTTTTCGCACAGCAATCCCTACATCAATTTACATTTACAAAATGTTTTTTATTACTTGTAGAAATTAAGATGATACATATATGCAATATAAAGGTAATTTGGGTAATTTCAAGCAAATGTGACTTAAACTTCATCTTTTGTAGTATCATTAAAAGACTGTGAGATTTAGTTTGTATTATAAATAATTGTGGTAACATTTCTGTTTTAGATGAACATGACTTGGACTTCGATTGTTGTGAGAGCTATAATAATCATCAACATCCTAGCTGTATGACAATCGACATTCCTCACGATGATCCATTCTACTCTCAGTATGGTCAGAGGTGTATGGATTTTAAACGTCTGGAAGCAGGTCAGAGACCAGGATGTACTCTTGGTAGGTGGTGAATTTTCAGATTGTTTGTTTGTTTGTTTTTAATTATGCACAAAGCTACACAAGGGCTATCTGTGCTCTGCCCACCACGAATATCGAAACCCGGATTCTAGCATTGTAAGTCTGCAGACATACCGCTGTGCCACTGGGGGGCGAATTTTAAGATAAACATATAAAGATCAAGTAAGAGGTGAAATGAGCACTGGTATAGGGATTCTCATAATTGTACTCACAAAAATAGGAGAAAATAATAATTTATAACTTGAGAAGCTTTGAAACTGCTACAGATCAGTACAGATGAAAAATTCAATAACAAATACCAAGATCTGATCAGATACAAATATTTTTAAAATACCAAGTTATTTAACGCAGATGGGAACAAAATTTGCAATATATTGCGTAATTACATAGCGATATATCAATAAGATCGTATTCATATTATGAACATTCTATAATTTTCTGTCACTTATTGTTATAGTCCAATGGAAGGTACTAAAATATCTAAGTTTCAAAGAGAAAAAAAGACCTAACACATATATCTTTCTTTATAAGATTATTAAATAACATATAAGGATTTTTAATTAGGCAATTAAAGTAAAATTAAATGAAATGGGCCGGGCGTTGGATAATGAAGATGAATTAATTTAAAGAGAAATTACGAAGTTGAATAAACTAGGTCAATAGTAGTTAGCCTAGTGCATTTTTAAGCTCAGATTTAATTTATCTAATTAGAAGTTCCAATGGATTATATTTGAAAGTTAGATTATATTTATTCATATGTGATCTTGCTTGTTGTAGGAGGTATATTTTTGTATTGTAATTAGTTTTGAATTTATTATTTCAACTTATACATATTACTCTTCCTATGGGTAACTGAAATCGAAATATCATATATAATTCTTTCCAGCAATGATGGAGTTAGAAAAGTTACTGAAACTTTCCACAAATATTGCAAAAGTTACATTTCCAGAAGAGCTGTAAATGAGACCTTTATTTTAGTTAAACTAGGACCTTGCAACATAAAATGCAGTATTCTCCACAATGCACAGTATAACATTACTGAGTTAGATAAAGTAAGACAATTCCAAAGTTAACGGAAGTAGAACCGTTCCGGATTTAAGCAGAGTAAGGGATATCCCACTAGTAACTTAAATAAGGTACCTTCATCACTACATGAAGTAGATTCCATCCAATATTAAGAAAGGTTAGACATTCTTAGCATTACAAAGGGTTGAACACGTTATATTAAAACAATACTGTAGCCTCACCACATTATTACTACTCTATCTGACGACAGTGCATATTGACAAAAACCCTGTAGTGAGGTTTACAGTGTAAAAGGTTCCATGGCAAGGCTGTCATGTTCAAAACACACCACCTCTCCTCGTGAGCTTTCAATAATCTATCAGTCTATCTAGTGTACATGGACGACGGCTGTTTTCCAGCATCTATTTCAACATATTGATTGCACAAGAATCCATAGGGCTAGACTGGCGAGCTGACTGGTATGTTATCGTATATAAAATAATAAATCTATATACTACTAAATCTATGAGATTGTTTGTTTGCTTGTCTGTAATTAAATAGAGCAAAAATGGCGCAAAATATGAGAATATGAATATAAATAGAATATGAGAAATGATAATAGAAACAGAATAAAAAAGTTTCGTCAAAATCGGGCCAAGGGTTACCGAGTTAGCGCCGTTTTTCGGGTCACTTTTAGGAAAATTTCTAGCATTAGTAATTTTACATCACACTATTGTTTGCACTCTTTACAAAACTATTTCGTTCAAACCTATTTCCCTGTCAATGTTTCCATCTTCATTAAAAGGCTTAAAATGACAATAACAAGATCTTGAAGAATTTCTTAATAATGTACCTTGGTTATGGTAAGCAAGGAAATGAGAAAATTTTCTCAATCAAATTGTTCATAACCTCTGAATAGTGGGCGACACAACGGTCAAGGGTGGTATTGTGTTCGTTCAATTCTTCAGTTGTCTGAGTTAAGCAACAGGTTAACAGGAAGTATGACTGGAAGCTTTATCTTGAGGAACCCTGTTGGCTTCGTTTCCAGACTGAGTTCCTTCTTGATTTATTGCTTACGGTGACCTAGGAAACATGGATGACTTTTGTCACTGTCATCTGCGTTTGTGAATTCTCGCTTATTACAAGATGCCATACTTTACCGACCATGGGTGGGGTTCAACTTATTGCAATTCATTTTTTCGGAATGGTTCTGCGTGTATGCACATTTTACGTTAGAAAGGCTGTTACATACCCTTATGCAAAGTAAGGAGTTTTCTGTGTTATAATTCAACCAACGTAACGCCAAGCAATGTCAACATGTAGTCCTGATACATTCTTTTCCACCAGCTCTGGTTGCCAAGTGACTTTCTAATTTGCATATTCGAAATTACTTTAGTATAACATACTCAACAATGTAGAAATAGAATAAGTCCTTCATCTTTGGCTCAAATAGAGAACATTCAGCATTAACTAACAATGAATTATCCAGCATCACATGCAGTAGAATTCTTACTATTGTTAGTCTAAACAGAGTCTGTACAAATTTCAGGGAGCCTTTACTTTTCGAACACTAACTAAAGTGTGACTACTTTATAGTAGGAATCGGCCAGATGTGCAAAATGAGCAATATAAATTAAAATTTCAAACACATTGGAAGCAGCATGTG
>NW_013665678.1:426718-443249 GCF_000517525.1 Limulus polyphemus
AAAACTTTATAAGCCAAATGCAGAGTTATAAACTACCAATGCACTTGTGAAAATCGGTAGAGTAAAAATTTCACAAAACCACAAATTTGACAATCTGACTATCTGACTGACTAACGTTACTGGAAAGACATAGCTCTCTCCTGTCTTCACATTATGCAAAGTTAAATGCACTTGATTGAATTACGCTAACTTAGCTAAAAGCGTTTTTCTCAGTTTTACTTATAGCCTTGGTAATAACAAGTATTAAAAATAACCATTTTGCAACACTACTAATGAGCTAACAATACACTAGTAGCCAAATTCTATTACTAGGAGCATTCCCTGTGAGTTACCAAGTAACAACTCGTCCTCATATCACGCGCTACGTGATCAGCATGCAGCTGTATCAGCTAGATAAAAAAATGTGGACTACGTAGATTCTCTTCAATCAAGGTTTAAATATGATCTAACCTTTTGAAAGTGGAGTTTTCAGTTCCATACATCTACTCAAAGGTTCTGTGTTGGACAAAGCAATTCTATCATAGCAGTCAGAGCCTAAGACGCGAGTCTTCTACATGAGGACGAACGCTATCTCTGCCAAAGTCTGACACAGCTTTGCTCGAGCACTCTGGACTGAAAACAAGAATGATAAGTTGTATAATTTAAATTTGCATTGTTTTCAAACTAAGTGTGACCTATAGACAACTAAATTTGTACTTGAAGCATTGCGATTTCTAAAATGTCTTTCAAGGAAACGAAAGGAGAAAAAAGGAGAAAATCTTATGTTGATAATCTTGAAAAGTCTTTGTTCCAGCGAAGATAGGATTACTGCAAGAATAGGGATGAGGTTAGAAACAACAATGATGAATATGTGAAGCAAGTCTTACTCATTAATCCAGCCAAAGAAAAGGCTGCCGCCCTGACTAGATGGAAGAAAACCTATAACAAAGATATCAACAAAATCCAGGAAATGTCGAGAGATAGCTCTAAGAAAAGTTACGAGAAGGATAGGCCTAAGTCCAGTTACTCTCGAGACTTAATTCCAAAAATGCTATGAGACAAGTGTAAAAGATTTGTAAATAAAAAATATTAGGAAGTAGGATGGGAGCACCAAAAAATAAGGAAACAAGGTAAGAATGGGCGGGGGTAATATTAAAACACTTGGTGGTTTTGATACGGTGCAGCCTCAAAGTTTGAATGAACGATTACGTCACACTAACCTATACTTTGAAAGACACTTTTGAATTTCTAATAAGTTCAAAATTAAAAATTTGATAACGATATATATTGTGCTAATTTTGATATTAAGTCTTTTTAAACCAACATTCCTTCCGAAGAAACGATCTGGTTGTGTGCAGATTTAATTTTCAATGTGACTTCAGATGAGCTATGTATTCTAGCATTCTTATTTTTTGTAGTTAATGAGCCTTGCAACTAAAAAATTACTTTTTCTGTCCAATGGTAATATTCATGGTCAGATTAATGGTGTAGTTATGCTTTCTAGGTTGGCTGTTTTTAAAACTAATATTTGTCTTTGTTTTCATGGAAAACAATCATTGGATGATTTCCCACAGGCTTTCAAATCATTGTATTATCGGAGGTATGTAAATGATATATTCCCTATTTTCTAAGACCCAAATCATATTCTTCAGTTTGTAGAATAGTAAACAGCAACTAAATATCAAATTTAGTGTTGAACACCAGCAAGATCATAAAATTGCATTTCTGGATACGTTAGTGTGTAATTGTGATGGTAACTTTGAATGTGAAGTTTACAATAAGAAAACAGTTAATGGCCTATATTTTAATTTTTAAAAGTCTAAGCCCCAACTATACTTAAAGAGAATCTAGCGAATATTTTATCTCGTCGTACTTATACAAATTTCAAGTACCATGAATTTGCTTGCATAAAGAACTTTGCAACTCTATGCAAAATGGATTTCCTGTTTATCTAATTGATCGAATAAAAACGAAACTATGGTCGGCTTCCGGCATATGAAGCATCTAAATGTTCAGTTTATTTAACTTTTCCATAAATTGGAAAGTATTCTATGTATGTACAACTAAGCACAACTACGATGTATTTTTAAACCTGAGTTTCGTATGCACTGTTTCTTCAGATAAAAGATTATACTTATATTTAGAGAAAAACAAAAACCCAAGTAACAACTTTTCTTTCACTTTCACGATATCAAATACTGATTATTTTAATTTCAACCAATTTCTTGGGAAATTTTCAGCGTCGAAAAAAATCGATTATTAACATTCTAAGAGCTTCAAATAATTCCCTAAACTTGTTTTTTTGTTTTTTTTTTTGGAGGGGGGATGTAAAATGTATTTATAACTGAACTAATTGTCATTCTTATTCAGGGCATTCTTTCTACCTCACCATTTGAGTTGTTGTACCAAAACAAAACACAGTTACACGATATTGAGTTGCGGCCTCAATTTATGACTGAGTAAAATGAGTAAGCTCAATTTTATACGGAGGCTTTGTTCACCATTGGCTCTTGCCAAGATCTTAAAATAATTTGATTGGTCGACTATGACACACTCACCTAGGATGTGCTCCAATACACTCGTTCTATTTGACGTCCTTAGATGTAAATTTGCTCGCAAAAAAAGACACGTAAATTCATAAACTGTATTTGATGTTTTCACTGAAGATCTAAATAATTTTGATATCTACCCAATTTACACAGATACAATAAGATGTGTTGACATTTACTTAAACAGGTTCCACTATGGATCGTAGGTAAGTACTCACAATATTTCAAAATGTGTCATTTTTGTGTATAAAATAAGCATTTTCAAAATAATATTCCTATTATGTTTCTTAAAACACCTGAGAAGGTTGGTACTTACAGCATGTGAAAAACACACCAACAAGTAAGAATGGGTATAATTGATAATATATCAAATTCTTTTAATCTTTAATTCTACTTATTAATGACCGTATAACAGCATTTTTTTTTATCTAATTGGGCACTCAACGTTTCGCTTTATAGCTAGCTTCTTCAGAGGCGATCCACTGAAACACAAACCGTAGCTGACAGTCAAAGGTCCAATTGGTTTAAAACAGACATCTCATGTAAAGAAGAAAAAGATTGTGAATCAAGACTTGATAAGATATATAGAAATATATATATATAATGAACGTAGCAACAAATCATAGATTTTCATCATGAACGTTAAAAATGACCAAGAAAACATATTAACTATAAAATGATAATGATAATAACAGTAGAAAATGATTTCGCGATCTCAAATTCCTCTTTGAACTGCTAGCTAAAGGACCGAGTTTTGCAGTAACAACTAAACTCTGAAGATCAGATGTGTTTGAATACAATGTCTTCCTTTGAACAAGCGTTTTATTTTATTGAATGAAACCATTTCTGCGAAAATAAAGAAATGATTAAATCTTCTTTTGCTACGAACAACAGCGAAAATGTTTGTTTTCTCCATTACCTAAGCTTTAGTGCCGTTACTTTATTACTTAAATACACAAGACCTGCTATCTCGAATACAGAATGACTTTCACATAATGATGATGAATACAACAACATTTTCTTGCGTTAGATGTTGTAGCTCTTTATCCAATATGGCGTCAATGCAGTGTGTGCATTCATATCATATCACATAGAAAATACAGAAATCTACGGACTGGCAGTGGACAATGCGAGAGACGTCTTACATTTTATCTTTCATAATGGATATTTTTTTTTTTTACGATATACTATATCTCCGACTAAGTGGTGTCGAAATGGGCAATAGAGTAGCTGTTATTTATGCACGTTACTGAAAGAAGAGAACTTGACATTTAGCATCAAGATACGAACACTGGCCCCAATTTTTGGGCAATAGAGTAGCTGTTATTTATGCACGTTACTGAAACTAGAGAACTTGACATTTAGCATCAAGATACGAACACTGGCCCCAATTTTTGAGCAATAGAGTAGCTGTTATTTATGCACGTTACTGAAACTAGAGAACTTGACATTTAGCATCAAGATACGAACACTGGCCCCGATGTTTGACTTTGTTAGAGACATCAACGTCGCAATTGGACTCTATAACCATTGCCGTGATTCTTTAATCAAGTTTCTAGACACCAACATCCATTTTACCCTTAATCGTTCGAATTTCAGCAGGTGGATAGATGTTCTTCACGTTGCCTTGATGACCGATAGTGACAATAATATACAATTTAGCTTGTTTCATAAACCAATTAAAGACCCATTCTTCCTCTCTTCAGCTCGCATCATCCAAGAAACGTGTAATTATTGAAATGAAAGAGAATCAAGTACAAACACTCCTTCTGAACAGAAAATATCCATCTTTTCATCTGACCCATTCTTCCTCACTTCAGCTCGCATCATCCAAGAAACGTGTAATTATTGAAATGAAAGAGAATCGAGTACAAACACTCCTTCTGAACAGAAAATATCCATCTTTTCATCTGGAAAAATTTCAAGAATTACAATAAAATGAAAGCAAATTAACCCCATACCACCAACATAAAAAACACAGTTAAACCAAGAATAAATAAGACAATTTTCCAAAGATACCATACAGATATTTACTTTTACAGTACGTCTAAGTGGCTAAACTATCCACAAGAAAGTAGAAAATATATAACCAAGAAACATGTACTGCCGATTAAAGTTACAGAACGACCAGGGCAAACTCTCCAATTCTCACTACACTACCATACAGTGCAATAAACCCAACTGTTTTATGCAAACTTGTTTTCAACCTAAAATAGATGTCCAAAATTGTATACCAAGTTACATGTAACATCTGATATCATACATTGATGAAATCGGATAATCACTACACACAAGGATAATAGAGCACCTTGATTCTTTCAAACTTCCCTCAGTGGCTTTACGGTAAGCATGTGTACTTAGAACGATAAAACCCGGGTTTCGATAGCCGTGGTAGGTACATCACAGTTAGCCCATTACATGGTGCTTAAAAACAAACAAACAAATCAAATCTTTCAAATTATAGCATGAGACATAATTTTTTAACTAATCATGACCAAATAACTTTGGCCCGACATGACCATGTGGTTAGGTGCTTGACTCGCAATCTGAGGGTCGCTGGTTCGAATCCCCATCCCACAAAACATGCTTGTTCTTTCAGCGTGGGAGCGTTATAATGTGATGGTCAATCCCAATATTCATTGGTAATGGAGTAGCCCAAGAGTTGGCGGAGGGTAGTGATGACTAGCTGCCTTCCTTCTTGTCTTTCACTGCTAAATTAGGAACGGCTAGCGCAGATAGCCCTCGTGTAGCTTTGCGTGAAATTCAAAACAACCCAAACCAAATAACGTCTGGCATGAAATACACTGATAGAAAATTTAAAGAACAAAGTGTGATTGGAAAGCTGGTTCTGCGATAAGCTTGACGCTACAAATTAAGGCTAGATCCCTGCAGTAAACACAGCACGGGTAGCCATTATTAAACTTTAGGTTAACAACGACAAAGAAGTTGTAGCAAGTAAACTAGCTACAAAAAATTCTGGAAAGCTAAAATATACATACTAGCCTGTTCTATTTTACCGAGATTATATTTATGCCATTTTTATGTTGGTTCTATGTTTTCGAAAGTACGATCTAATTTATTACTGTTACTGTTTTTTTTTGTAGAAGTATTGCATTTCTATCTGTATGCTATTACCACATAACAAGAATAAACTAAATAGTATGTCTACTTGTTAGTTAATGAAAAATTATCATTTATCACGTACGGTTTGTGTTGACAGGACCCAGAGCACACATCAATTTAGATTCATCACCTATTGATGGCAACTTTGTGTATGGTTCTACTGAAGAGGTTGCACGTAAACTTCGTCTCGGTAAAGGAGGTGAGCTCTAAGAGTGGAATACACATATTTGTAAATAACCGTTTATCTTTGTAGCGTATGATAATAAGGGTTAGATTAGTGGAAATGTATGGGTAATTTTTTTTCTTCTATTGTCTTTTGTGACTTTCAAATTCTGTTGTTGTATTACCTTATTAAATATGTTTATCATTGTCGTGTCTTTCCTTATATGTCCATTCTCGTCTTCTTTTCCCTGTAAGTTTGCTATTGTTAGTCTTCTCTTAAATTATTCTCATTGTTTCTCTTGCTCCTATATGACCACTTTTCTGTCTTCACACAGAAAACATTTATTGTTAATGTTTTTTCTTTCTTGCACATTATCATTAGTATTATTCTTGCACATTCAAGTCTGCATTGTTTTTGCCCATAGATATACTAAAATTAGCATTTTCCTAAATATTCATTATTCTTTGGTTTATTAATTTTTGCCTTCTTGCCATATGTTTATTAATTTTTGCAGTCTTGCATATTTATTATTATATGCCTTCCTTTATATTTTCATTAATATTTTCCTTCCAGGTTAACTACTATTTGTATTATGTAAATTTTAATATTTCTATTATCTGCTATAAGCCATAATCCTATTCATACTACTTCGTATGTCTAGAATTCCATGTTCCCTCTTATCTAGTGAGTCATGCTTATTCTTACCTTAAGGTTTGATGCGAGTCTGGGATGTTTTCAGTGAGTATGGTTTAAAGCCATTACCTCCCCCTCTGTCAGAGAACCCGGAACGTGATTGTACGGCGAGACCACGCCACCTGTTTTGTTTTATTGCCGGTAAAGTATTTGATGTATTTAAATAGATATAGAGATTAGTAATGTAATATAATTATCTATAAGATGTTTCAATATCATGTTTATTTTCTTTGTTTTTACTTTCTTTTTGATTTATTGAGCAGCCAAAAATAATCTTTCGAGCAAGCGTCCCAATTTCAGGACTTGATTTTAATTCTCAGAAAAGTAAATAATTAAATGACAAGCTTAAAGCTTGAAAAAGAAATGTGCTATTTCGAAACGTTGCCATTGTGTAAAGGTACATTTTTTGCTGTCTCTTGAAACTTAATTAGTTTTATGTATGTGTGTGTGTGTGTATGTAAGTTACACAGGAAAAGGAATAAATGATATGATCTACATTTCAGGAAACTTAATCACTTCTTTTCTCTTGGTTTACTTTTCAAGTAAAATTTGTTGACTGCTTGTATTTTTGGAACAGAGCGCATTATTTCCTACTCAATACTCTTGTAAAAACAGTGTATAATGTAATGCTGAACATCTAGCGTTATATTAAAAGAACGTGTAATACTCTTGTGTACAACAGCCCACGTAAGACTGACTGTGTGGCATTCTTCTGTACATTAGCTCATGTAAGACTGACTGTGTGGCATTATTCTGTTAACTAGCTCATGTAAGACTGACTGTGTGGCATTATTCTGTTCACCACACAGTCAGTCTTACATGAGCTAATATTATTCTGTTAACTAGCTCATGTAAGACTGACTGTGTGGCATTCTTCTGTACATTAGCTCATGTAAGAATGTCCGACATTTTTATGCACATTAATTCTCTCCCTACGGGGTCGGCCGAGTTCGTAACCCCAAATTGACTTTTATGGTTTCCATACTATAACTTCTAATATGTTTTGCGTATTTTTCACGAAATTTCGCAGACTTTCAGTCACTTGTAGACAAAAAATCAGAATTGTTAAAGAAGTATTTTCACTAAACATTTCTCCATGAGTATATGAAGTCAAAGTGTTGACTGCTTCGATTGCAGTGATTTTCATGTTACAATAAAAAATACTTTTATTCATCTGAAAAATCTCAATTTTTATTTGCATAATCTCTGAAACCTCCTAAATAGATTTGAAACGTTTTTTTTTCAGTAAAATTTTATGTTTTATGTAATTTTCTCTGTCCTAACACTATAAAAGTTGGTCAATTTGATCGATCTTTTTACTACCAAAAGAAATTCGAAATAAATGTAAATTACCTTTTTTTTCTTTCTATTTTAAATAGCTTTAAACTCGTAACAGCATACATCTATTTATACTTAACTTTTGTTGTTATATTGCCTTTTGAACAGTGCCTAACTAATATTCTCGCCTCACAATTTGTAAATCACTTAGCGAATGTGTAGCTCGCGTTAATTACCCTATCGAATTACATAACGCGCAAGCTACTCGTCAATTGTTCGTGAGCGTACCTCGCGAAAAAAAAGTATAAATATTATTAGTTATCTTGTCTAATCTAACCTTCTCTAACCTAAAATTTTCTAATTTTTACATTTTAGTTACTTTTATAACAATAAATAAAGAATACACAGGAAAAACAAGACATAAGGTACTAATGGTACTACTGCAATAAATAATTATTTAACTAACGCAACTAAGAACGCCACAATTTTCCTGGCTTTCTAACTATGCGACAGGAGCTGTTAAAAATTCATCTAAGCTCGTCGACGTGTTCCCGTAGGAATAAAGTATGAAGTGGAAGCAAAACAGACAATTCTCTGTGCAAAAAACAATATAATATAGTTTATTATCTTGATAGACTAAACCCTTGGCTTTCTATTGGTTATAAACAATGTAGTATTAAACGTCAGAGAGAACTATTGGCAATTTCTGAAAGAGAGGATGTGACAGGTGGGCGTGGCAAGTGGGGTCTGATTTTCAATTTCATGGCTCTGTAACCAAATAAGGTTGACGGTTATAAAAATTATGTTTTGCCTGAGCGATTAAAATGTTATAATGAGTAATTTATGTTAAATTTCGTGCTTCTCGGAGAGGTGGCAAATAAATTAGAGATAACTAGAGAGCAATTGTCCCAATTCTCATACTAGGGGAAATTCGGATTTTTTTTTATATTACCTTATAAAATTAAAAATTTAAAACTTATACAGTATTACATTTATATGTATAGCACTCTTCTGTAAAATACACCATGTACGGTTGTATGGCATTCTTCTGTAAAATACACCATGAACAAATGTGTGGTATTCTTCTGTGCAATAGTTCATTTAAGGCTATGTGTCATTCTTCTATACAACATCCTGTGTAAGAATTTATCACATTCTTCTGTACAATAACTTATGTAAGTATTTTTGTCATTCTTCTGTACTATAGCCTATGTAACAATTTGTAACATTCTTTTGTACAATAGCTTATATAAGAATTTAAAAAAAAATTGTGCAATAGCCTATGTTCATGTTTTTCTTCTTGCAAGGCGACGAACGAATCAATGAACAGATACACCTAACAGTTATTCAAACACTCTACCTTCGCGACCATAACCGAAAGGCTATTGAACTTGGGCGACTAAATCCCCACTGGGACGATGAGCGTATCTACCACGAGACTCGGCATATTGCAGCTGCCAGTATCCAAAATATCATATACAAAGAGTTCCTTCCTATGGTTCTTGGCGAAGAAATGGTAAACAGGTACAACCTCACTCTACAATCAGAGGTGAGATCATTTCCTTTGTCACTGCTTGATAACAATACACGTATTTATCCTACCACTAAAAAAGTGACAATTGTTCATCAGTGAACTAGAAGAAAACACACTGTATTTTTTATTTGTATACATTTAAAGTGTCTCAGTGGCTTAGTGTTGAGGTTGATGTAGTATAAAGCTAACATTCTGCAGGTTTCGGCATTAACTTACCAACTAAATAAAAAAAATACATGTTGCTTTTGCTTTGTAATCAAAGGTGTGTTACGTTGATTTCACTGCTTGTCTTAAAGAAAATTAGCTCATTTTCCACTATATCTGTTAATGTGTCAAATTAGTCACCAAATTAAAACAAAACACTAAAGTAACTTGAACTGAAAACGGAAGATATTATTACTTCTTTGGAGATTAAAGTATTTAATCACTTCCTACAGCAAACGTTAAAACCATTTTTAATAACTTATTTATTCAAAAGTAAAGCTGAGATCAGTTTGTTTCCTACAGCAATCGTAATTTAATTAACAAATAAACGTAAGAGCTTAGCGTAATATATTTCAAATATAAAGTAATCAAACGATATGTTTCTGAAAACTATGTACGTAACATAAAAGTAATCAAACGATATGTTTCTCAAAACTATGTACGTAACATAGAAGTAATCAAACGATATGTTTCTCAAAACTATGTACGTAACATAGAAGTAATCAAACGATATGTTTCTCAAAACTATGTACGTAACATAGAAGTAATCAAACGATATGTTTCTCAAAACTATGTACGTAACATAGAAGTAATCAAACGATATGTTTCTCAAAACTATGTACGTAACATAGAATTATCGAAGTTGCTATATACGACCATAACGCGTAATTTAAGTGTATAAACTTTAAAATTATAAACTTAAAATATTTTCCACATTTGTATTTTAATAATAAATAGATATCTGAAGAACTACAATCATTTACTGTCAGGTGTGTTTTGTTACCATATTGGATTTAAAATAACATTATGCTTAATTAATAGGGCTGTTATATAATCAGCAAGTCTATCTCGTATGGTAGTGCCATATTGTATATATAGTTTATTTTAAAGACGTGGATATCATATCTTTAAGGCTTGCTACATAGCATTATAAAAACAGGAGTCTGAACATTTTATATGACAATACGTAACTATCAGGCTAATAGAATGTGCCAGTCCATAATATAAAACAATCTGTTTAGTGAACAGGGCCATTGGAATAGGTATGTTCATTTCGTATTATCGCGTGTTTTTATTGGTATTGTTATACCTATAATCATGATTTATTTCAAAAGACTAATGGAGTTTCTATATTTTATAAGAATATGTTTAATTAACAGGGCTGCTCAAATAGGCGTGTTTTTATAATAGTGCGTGTAATTAGCATGAAACGTATTATATGATAATCTGATTGCTCAGGCTAATGGAACAAGCATAAGACTGTATCTCTAAGTGTGTTTAGTTGCATGAGCAACCATAATAGGTAAATTTGTACTGTATTATGTAGTTTCTTTAAATGACAGTTTCTGGAATGAATATTTCCGTATCTTCTAATATTAGGAAAACTATTGGAATTAGAATATCCACACGTAGTGTATCGCGGTGAAGTTGAATTAACTTTAGAGCTACCGGATAGGTCTTCTAGAGTCTAGACAACAGGAAATTCGTTCAAGATATCGATTACGGAGTAACACTAAACCCCTTACTAACCGGGTCGATGTAAAATGAAACAATGGGATTGGACACAAAGTGTAATACAAAGTGAATAGTTTTTATTCAACACTAAACAAACACAATGTGTGTGTACTTGCTGTTACTTACACAGAGTGATCGCCTTTACTTGATCACAAGACTGACTAAATACAACGTTCCTTAGCTCCAAGAAACCTCACGTTTACACAGGGCGAAATGAGCTATCCATTTGACTGGTAATGACCAGATAGGTGGAGTTGTAGCTTGTAGTTATTACCTGAACAACTATTGAAGAAAAGTGCTCTCGACATCCTTGTAAAACGTGTTGTATTGAGTAATAACCTCCCCGGGCAATAACAGATATTATCCAATTCCCTAGCATGCATTTTGACCAGAGAAAACTCATTAAGTCATCCCTACTGAAATGAGCATGTCCGTATCTTCTAACAATATATTTAAAGGATAAAACTGTTGAGTGGACATGTCCATGCATCTTCAAACAATATGTTTAACTAATATAACAGTATGTTTAGTTCACAGGACTGCTGGAGTGGGTAGTAAACATAGCGTGTAATGTTATGTTTAATCGACATAGCCTAATGGAATGCACATAAGTGAATCATAGGATAATGTTTAATTGTTATAACTACTGGAATGTATATGTCTATATCTCATAGCATTTTTTCAATCTATAAAGCTGCTTGGATTAGTATAATAGCCATATTGAATATCATAATATTTAATAAATAGGGTTACTGGAATGGGTACGATCCTAACGTTCACATGGGAGTGGCAAACTCATTTCAAGCGGCCGCATTTAGGTTTGGCCACACTCACATTCAAGGAATGGTCAGACGATACAACAAATTTCACGAGTTTGTTGGTAAGATACTTCATGTTTTCTAATCAATGGTACTAATGTTGACATGCACATTCCTATAGAGTGCACAGTAAAAAAGATTTAAAAAGATTTAAGATACTAAATATCTTAGCTGAGTTTTGTAACTAATCAATAAGAGTGTCGTTTTATCACCACTTTCCATCCCTTCACATCCTCAAACACATATTTGTCTGAAGGAATTTGTTTTATGCCAAAAGGAAATCAGTAGATGAAAGTAATACTTTAGCATCTATAAGTGAAAGGATTACACAGTAATTGTTACTGCTAATAATGCTGTTGGTCATTATGACATAATATTTTGGTGTTCACTAGGAGAAATGGGACAGTAAAGCCCGTTACCCTTACAAATTTTATTTTAGTATTGATCTTAGGTAGATTAATTTTAATTATATTCTTGTGTTTAATATTTGTAACTTTGTAATTTAACTTTTACTGTTTGTGCAGGCATTTTGCCATTATAAGGCTGGAAAGCGAATACGTGTTTTGATTACCACCCTATTTGTCCTATCTTTCACAGCCCTCATTTATGTTTGCGATACGCAGCATTTTTAAAAAGCTTGTTGAAATTAATCACGTTGTTAATATGTATAATACATATACAAAATATAATGTCGTTACATCTTTTCATGTGACTGTTTGGTTGTACTTTAGGAGAAGACCCCCTTCGTACACTTCTAAGACGGCCCTTCATCGTCTATGAGCCTGGAAAGATAGACGAATTGATTGGTGGCCTCATCAATACCCCTGCACAAGTCTATGATCCTTTTATTACAATGGAGGTACGTAACCACGGTAATTTGATGTACTCAAACACTGATAACATTTATGGTAACATATGATAAACAAATGCTTATGATTTTAAAATTGAAATGCCAACAGCAACAGTTGCGTTGCCAGATATTCACATTTTAACATGTGAAATTATTGTAGAAAACATAATTTGTAAACATCTCTCAACAATATAAAAACACACTTGACAACGTTTTTAAAGGTATAAAATATATTGAAATAAATAAATTCTAAAAATTTCGGCTGGCTCCATCTTCTGGAAGAAGTACTACAGCCCACAGTTACATAGAAACTTAAGTGTTCCGGCCTGGTATTGGTCTAGTAGTTCGGGCGCTCGATACGTAATGTGCGAGTCGCGGTTTTGAATCCCGTCACCGAACATGCTCGCCCTTTCAGCCATGGGGCATTATATGCAACGATTAATCTCACTTTGCGTTGATAAAAAGTGGCCCAAAACTTGGCGGTGGGTAATGTTGACCAACTTTAGTGTATCACTTATAAATTAGGGACGGTTTGGTTTGTTTTGAATTTCGCACAAAGTTACACGAGAGCTATTTGCGCTATCCGGCCCTAACTTAGCAGCGATAGAATAGAGGGATGGCAGCTAGTCAACATTACCCACAGCCAATTCTTGGGCTGCTCTTTTACCAACGAATAGAGGGACTGATCGCAACATATAACGCTCCCACAGCTGAAAAAAGTGAGCATTTTCGGTGACGGAGATTCGAACCCGTGATCCGTAGATTGCGAGTCGAGCGCCCCAAATACGAGGCCATTAGGGACGGCTAGTGCAGATAACCCTCTAGTAGCTGTGCTCGAATTTCAACAAATAAACAGTCTCAGGCGTTCCCCTCATCATAAATTGAGAAGTACTTACCTCATTTTCGTTAAATCATCCTTAATCAAAACATTCTTTAAAATGTTAAAAATAAACAGGCAAATGTAACTGTTATTGCACAGAAGCTCGAAACTATCACTTTACCTTTTTTTTCAAAATTGGCTTTAAAAACAAAATTGTTTAAAAAATTTAATTGCAAAGTTGCTTATAAACCATTCAACAAAATTATTTATTGTTTAATGGTAAAAGTTTTATAATCTAAAAGAAAAAACAACAACAAAGTATTTACGAAATTCCATGTAACAAATTTAATAACGTCTATCTAGAACAAACTAAAAGATCTTTAGTTATAACAGTCAACGAATGTCAAAGATTTTGTAAACAAGGGAAGAGGGAAATGTCAGCGAGTACATTACATGCTCATAATACTATAGATTCAATTGGTCGTGATAAGTCTAAACTTATCACTGTACCCAAATTTATGAACGGCGTAACATTCATGAAGGTTTTATAATAGTTGAAATAGGCATGAACAAGAACAACGATCCGGCTTTAAAACAGGTTCAGAGATCTCAACCCTGGTTTTAGAACTAAGCTACTTGTTCTGTACATGTTCGTGACGCTTAAAGTGTCGCAACTACACAATTATGAATGTGTGATGAGATGAATATTTAAATATCGAAATTATCATTAACAGTAAGAGCTCCCAACTGATAAAACTGCGTTTTAATCACTATAAGTAATCTTGTGATATATATGGGTGGCCTGCTTTGATTAGAAGTTAACACTAATCTCTGTAACTGTGAATTAATGAAACGTTTTCCTGAAGATGGTTGAAGCTGTTTTTCACATCAATAACACATATTATTTCAACGTATAGATAAATTTGGTATTCCTCATTAAGTTAGTGGTAATAAGATCTGATCTTTAAGAATGTGATTTCAGGTCACGAATCATCTATTTGAAGAACCTCCCGAGCCGTTCGGACATGATCTTATTTCCTTCAACATTGCACGAGGTCGAGAAACTGGAGTACCAGGTTACAATGACTACAGAGAATGGTGTGGGCTGGGTAGGGCTAAGACGTTTGAAGACTTTGAACCTCTACTTAACAATAAGACAGCTCTAAGATATTCCCAACTTTACAAGTAAGTAGAAACTTGCTCTTATAAATGGAAGAGCTAAGTGTGTAAGGAGTCTCAGCTTTTGAAAAGTCAAACACACAATAAGCCTACATTTACATGCATACCATATACGTACAAATGAGTCTATGGTTATAAATAAATTTAAAATAAAGTGTATTACGCACCTTCAAACAAACAGGCTTTAGATACAGCCATATTTAGAATAATGAAAACCTTACAAACACAAGTCTTTAAATTCAAACAGTGTCAATTAATGACAAGAAAAATTAAAACCACGTTTAAAATAAAAGTATAAAACTTTCCAAGCACAGCATAATTTAGAATTATCTTTGAAATTTAAACGCATCTCACAAACGTAATTCTTTGCTACAACAGAATTTTGAAATAAAGTATAGCATACCTCACAATCCTAAGCCTTTAGGTACACATAAATGTCAAATGAAGTACAACCTGCTAAATGTTCAGCTAATAGATAATCCCAGAGATTTTTATAATGTGTGTATGTGTAATACTCAAACTGTGGTCAATAGGCATGCCTATATTTGCTAATGAGAAAACTGTATATTTACGAACAACTGGAATCTGATTTTGAAATAAAGTATTTATCAAATCTTACAACCGCAGAAACCTACAGGTTATAAACATCACAGGCTTTAAATACATTTGGAGTTATAATCTTAGTTGAGATCGACTGTTATATGACACCAGTTTCAATAAGTAGATGCACCCAGGCTTATATTACAGTATGGTTTTCTCCTTGGAAAACTTAATACCTTCTGTACCGTTATTTACGAGGAAAAATTCAGCTATTGGTTATACCCAGAGTATGAGTATTAAAGTGGGGAAAAATTATTGCTCGTCCAGTTTTTTCACACTTATCTTGGTTCCTGTAATTTTTTACCAGACTGTGCATTGTGGAAGTGTCAATACTAGTGTCAAATGGTTATTGTTTGATGTAAATTGACTCATGTTTCAGTCATCCAGACAAATATAAATCTTTATTAACAAACCAACTGTGACAAACGTATTACAGTAGATGATCAAATATTTGGCAAATACGAAAATATTATTTGAGCAGGAAAAACCTAGATTTAAAGATAACTTCTTTTATGTAATTGACAAAAAAGTAGGTACAGAGTCTATTGGCTTTAACCAGGATTTGAGGATTCGAAGTACTTGTCGGGATTGACAGTGTCTTTCACAAAAGGCAGACGTCCCACTACCTAGCCAGTGATACAACCTCATATCACCTGATCATCCAGATGCTTCACAGTCGCATTCAAACACGTTGGATGAAATACTTCTCCACATCAATGTCGTACAAAGTGCTTCCCATGAGACCTCTACAGTTTTAACTCTTATTCGTCTGAGAAGACCACTTTTCTCCACATTGCTTTAGTTCATTCAGTCCAATCAGCATGCTCTTAGGCTCAGTTGAACCTCATTCTGTTGATGAGGAGGGGTTTCTTTCTAGGTCTTCTTACTGGGAGACTGGCTAAACATAGACAAGACTAGATGGTGCGAGAAGTGACAATAGCCCCTGAAGTTTCTTGCTATGCTCTTTTGAGGTATGTGGACGACAGTCGACGATTCTACTGGCTCAAAACACGATCGTCAACTGCTGTGGAAGTTTTTTTTCCAACCCCTTCCCTTCCGCTACTCTACACAGCCAGTCTCTCTATATTCTTACACCCAGTCGACTGGTTAAATTTAATCCTTCTAGCAATCTCTCTTGTCGAAAGTCCCTCCTTGCTCAAAGAACAATATCTGCTTTTTTCCATGATGTTAACTCGCAACCTCCAGCCATTATTAGTCTCAAAGTG
>NW_013665678.1:444194-445525 GCF_000517525.1 Limulus polyphemus
GAAGCTGTTTTTCACATCAATAACACATATTATTTCAACGTATAGATAAATTTGGTATTCCTCATTACAGATATACTTGATTTGTTCAATAATAATATATTTGATATTTCGTACTAGAAATGATAGATGGCAGCTGCAATCGCAAAACCAAATTTTCACCCACTTTTTCTTTTCAATACCAAATTTATTAACATTTAAGCGTAATGCAAAAATATGGTGTCCAAAAAATTAGCTAATCTTGGTATCTGATGCGTATTTTCCACTTGAGACTAATACTAATATATAAAACCACTAGAATATGTTTCTTACATCAACTGTGGCCATCAACACCTCTATTGACCGCGACTTCTTTCGTAGTAATAGTTTCGTAACTCCAAATGTATATATTAAATGTTACCTATGTGACAGATTTATTATTATACATTTATTTTAATATCGATGTTTGTTTAAATTAAATTTATAGTTACAAATGTACATAACTTATATTGTTAAATATGTATTGAGAAACTACCGCCTATTCTTTAAAGTTGCAGAAGATTCTCGAGTATAAGAATCGACAATATATATGTGTGTACATAAACGCTAGTGTTAGCGTCAGCATTGTTACGTAAAACTGAAATTTCGAGAAACTTCCCACACGCCTACAAATATAACCAACGCGACGCGCCAAAAAAAAAAGAAGAGAGTATAAACTATTGGTTTACTATAGTTGGTATACTAAAAATCTCGGATGCTGTAATTGTGATTAACGCTTATTAATCGGAAAACTTCAGATATTTGATCGGGAACATTAATAAAGTTCAAACATTACAGACCATTTAACTTCAGTGGATTCACATCGGACATTAGTACTTTTACAAAAACATTACCTAACGTTACCGCAAGGAAAAATCGGCGTGTGATCGGTGAATTTGATATTATATCTTTACAAATAGACACAATATTTCTCATTGCAGGTTACGATAGACTTTAAATTTGATATTTCAGTTGGACTTGATATTTCACATGAATGATAGGCTTAGGAATTCAAAGTAGATATAGATTTGATATTACATTTAAAGATAAACTTGATATTATTCTACACTGGTGGTAAACTTGATATCTCTAATTAAAAAAAATAACGTCTAAGAACTCTTATCCCTAAGGTTTCGTAATCCTTTGATACCAAGTTTGATGCACTACATTTTTGCACTATTAATCTTTTCAGTAAGAGTTGCAGCTTAAATACTTAAGCACCTGTACTTATCTGAGTAACAAGTGCAGTTTAATATGTACAAATTTACACCAGTAAGTTAGTGGTAATAAGATCTGATCTTTAAGAATGTGATTTC
>NW_013665678.1:446485-448678 GCF_000517525.1 Limulus polyphemus
TTCTCATTACCCATTCAAGCCGTCTCCAGCCATTATTAGTCTCAAAGTGGGTTCCTCGTCATCGAACCTATAGCCATGGTGGCGTCACACGCCCATTGTAGCATATATGTTTCTAAACTGACTATTAGTAGGCCAAAAACAGTTGATTAGATACCCAGGCAGCCTCAAAATCTACTGATGTAATAATTAGACAGTATTGCTTCATCCATGAAACACACTTGCTTCTACTTGTATTAGGGCATCAAAAAGACGACGATTCCAAAGAAAATATGACAAAATTGGGTGATGTAATAATATTTTCCACCACTGTATCCGGTCTTATCTTTGTGTGTTGGATACTAGACAATCAGTTTTAAAATTACACTTAGTCCCTCTTTCAGAAAGTTTCAGCTATCTATTGGACTCAGCTTTATAATTGAAATAAAATCTAACCTTTGTAGCTAAATTTTCTTTTTCTGATTACTTCTGATCGTTAAACACCTTTTATGGTATATTGCTGATCCATTATTGTTTCATAAAGTTGATTATAATGTAAAATATTTAATATCGTCACTGTTGTCAAACGCTTTGCAGTTGTGTTTCATTTCTACACGAAGTCGAAGTGATGATAAACTATCTTATTCAAATATTTACCAATAAAAGTACCGTTTTGAATTCTATTATCATATCTTAAGCCCTTAACGAGAGATACGATACACTTGGACATGTTCGGAAATATATCCATTCATATCTAAGTAGCATATACAAGTAAGTTTCAACGTGATCAAATCTTAAAATACAAAAACCGGTAAAAAAACAATTCATCAGAGCTTTGTAAACTATTTTACTATTTAACTGTATAAAAAAAAACATCTTGAAAGCTGAAGGCAAGATTAAAAATCCAACAACTTACAACGAGATGCTGAATCACGTTTTCCTGAAGTTATAATTTAAACCTTAACTGTTCAGCAATTAACATGACGGTACAACCAAAGAAATGTCATTTATTTTTATTACGTACTGTGTACATCGCTAAATAATCAAGACGAATGTTATAAACTCACGCATATATGTATGTTATGTACTGTTGGTTAAAGCAGTTCATCATTTAAAGTAAGAAATTTTTATGTGTCAATAATGGTATCCCTGTTCTAAAATCGCTTAGGCCTTAGAGGGATAAAGGATTACGTGGCCTTGGATCGTCTTAGATCGGCCGAAACATTAGCTTACGCTTTTTTTTCTCTCTCTGTCTCTCAAAACGATTTCATTTATTTCCCAAAAATATATTTCATGTTAAACAATAGCATTTGTTCTTTCTATTTTCATATTATTTCAACCTAGACATCCCGATGATATCGACCTATGGAGTGGAGGAGTGACAGAGCGCCGCCTACCGGGAGCTATGATTGGTCCAACCTTCGCTTGTATCATAGCTCGCCAATTCGCCAATTCAAAACGAGGTGATCGATTCTGGCACGAGAATTCTGGTTTCCCTTCAGCTTTCACTGCAGGTTGAGTAATAAATTAACAATTTTTCTGATTTTTCATTAATATAACATTCATTTTAATTTCTCTGTGAATTTAGATCTTCAAACAACGTTGTTATGTTCATTTGACCTCTCATGTATAACAGAATAATGACCAAAACAACACTATCATGAAACTGATCATCTGTGAAAATCATGTAAAGTTAATTTATCAAATATGGTGGGTGAATTTGATTTGTAAATAATCAGTTTGTTGATGTTTTTCAAGTACATTTGATTTGTTTATATTTTTCATAAGAGTGTATACAAGAATAAATTAAAAACGATAAAGATATAAAATACAGAAAGTGCAAAAAACGTAAAAAATCATATTAATTTTTGAAATAAAAATGGCGACATAAATATTGATATATTTAGTATATCCCAAATTTACGAAATGAAAGAAGCATGACCTCGACTAGGCTCCAGTTCAATAAACACAACAAAATACCAATTGAATATAAGAAATAAACGACCTTATAACACCAAATTGTTGTATTTCCTTAATTGGACACCGAACGTTTCACTTCACAACTTCTCTAGGAGCGTTCTACTAAAACACAAATCGTAACTAACAGTATAAATCTTCAAGTGTCTAGCTTGAAGCGGTTTGTGTTTTAGTGGAACGCTCCCAGAGAAGTTGTGAAGTGAAACGTTCAGTGTCCAATTAAGGAAATACAACAATTTG
>NW_013665678.1:449071-482089 GCF_000517525.1 Limulus polyphemus
TCCACTAAAACACAAACCGCTTCAAGCTAGACACTTGAAGATTTATACTGTTAGTTACGGTTTGTGTTTTAGTGGAACGCTCCCAGAGAAGTTGTGAAGTGAAACGTTCAGTGTCCAATTAAGGAAATACAACAATTTGGTTTTAAAGAGTTGTTTATTTCTAATATCAATATATCTTCTATACACCAATCTGCACTACAGAAACTAAAATACTAATTTAGCTAATGTAATAAAAATATCAAATTTAGAATAAATATAACATATATTTTTATGATAGTAAAAACACGTAGGACCAAAAAGCTTAGCAAATCACACCCAAACACATCTAACCTTAGCTCTCTCGACAGGTAGGACTGTCTTCTTCCGGAGTAAAGGAAGAATGATGAAATGGAGTGTAATGTGTGGAAATGATTTGAAAACAGGAATTCAATTGTTAGTCAGATAGGTTACTTAATTTACGTGTCACGAGATACAAAGAACAGTTTGAAAGATTAGGAAAAGATTAGAAAAGCATAAAACAATTAATCAATATTGATTATTTTGCTGGTATGTATTTTATAATTTATATATCTTTTGCTCAATACCAAAACATAAAATTAAACATACACTTGTAATGTGTCAAATGAATAACAATGCAGAGAAAATATTTTTTATACAATAATTATTAAAGAAATGAGTAAATTTGTTTGCTAGTTTCTTACAGCAAAGCTGTGTAAATAAAATAAGCAGAGCAGAAAGTTAAAGATAGTAACTGAAGAGTTGAAACATAACGTTCAACTAACAAAGGAGATATTGATGCCAGAATCAAGGTCAATGCAATAAGAGTTAATAGTATTAAGAGTTGAGATTGACAGTGCAATAAGCTTCTTTGATTTCTCTCTGCTTGAGATTAAAACTCGATAGATAAGGAACTATTTCATTGATAGAATGGCCAGAAAGGAATTTTGAAGTGTTAAAGAAAGACGTTTTCTACAAGCCGTTTGGTTTGTTCAACAGACTCATCGTTACACCACTATAGGTGGTGTTTCGTGAATTGTAATTGGTCTTTTTTCAGTAATATTTCTTGCTTTTCTATGAGAAACTATCGGTAGTTATCATGAAGCGATTGGTCTGACAACAAACTTCATTACAGGGTCGGCACCCTTTGTGTGGAGGTGTTTAACTCATTTTAGCATGGATTGGAATATCTCTGAGTATTTCTTTGTTCAGAAGGAAACAACAAGAATTTCATTTTTAACGGTTATTCTGTTGAAGTAAATGAAACGTGATTCGTACTTAAGTATTATAGTACGTAATTACAAGAAGAATCCTCTTAGATGCTTTGTGTTAGGTAGTTTGAAAATGGTTTATTTTTTAATCTTCTTTGCTCTTTCAGTCAGTTTCTGAGTTTTTATTCTCTTTTTATATCATGGATTGTTTTAGTAATTCTTTGTGTATTTTCTCTCTAATTGTTATTCTCAGTACAAATTTTGTTGATAGTAATACTTGACTGAAGGTAAAAATGTTTGGAGTGGGAGAGGTGCCAAATTTGGTAACAAATTAAGTAGGTGTGCAAGTTGACTAATTTTTGAGCGACAACTTACATATCCAGCTCTACTCTTGGTGATAGCCCGACAGATCCGATGAAAGTCTACAAATAGAAGAGAATTCTCAGTCCATAATGGGCTTTATTTTTGAAACTCTTGTAATGTATTTTAAATATCTTACCTTAAAAGTTTTGAAGGTTAATGAAAAAGACTTTTTTATCTTGAAAACGTGCACAAATTTACTAAAAATGAACAAATTTACTCTGCGAGGGTTTTCAGTAGCGTTCATTGTTGTAAAACAGTAGAAATGAAATGTTGTAGCAGTCGAGTCGAGAAACTTGGCAGAAATGGCAAAGCTGGAATATCTTTATTCCCCGCGTTGTAGCTGAATATTGTAGTATTGTATTACTGCTAAAAAAGTTTATTTATAAGCTTTGACTTACAGAATTTCGTTGTGGTGTGAGTTTTGTTCAAACTAAACTCTTTACAATAGCTACTGCAGTAACAATATACGGAGTTATGTTTTTATTTTTAATATATTGGAATGTTTAATATGAATTTGGTTTGATTTTGGACTGCTAAGTTATCATGTCAGATTTGGTTTGGATCGATCAACTTGTTTAGAATGAGATGCATCCACAGACAGATATTGGATATTTACCGCACCGATATGGCTTAATATGTATATGTGCAGAATGCCTGTACCCCAATTTTTATACCTAGCTCTGCCAAATAAAGCAAGGCAGAGCTGGATAAACTGCTAACAATCTCAGTGATATCTGTATAAGTTAGTGTGTTAAATCCTGTGTTTTATAGAAACAGCAACATCAAGAAAGTTCGTGTGTGGGGATAAATAGTCAAGTATAAACCTAATAGTGTTTTGGAAGAGGTTAGCATGTGAAAATGAGTTTGAGAAAGATTCAATATCAACGGCCTAAATACACGTAACCAATGTAACATTTTCAAATGTATGATTTCACACTGCTTTTCTCTAAGCATTAATATGATAGCAAAATTAGGAGCCAATTTGGTACCCATGATAGTATCATTAGCCTGAATATAATGCTGGTTGTTGAATTCTAAGTCATTTAAAGCTAATATCAAGGTTAAGACAAGTCTGGCTAAGTCAATTTTTTTTATTATATATTCGGACAGATTAGTTAAACTAAGTGCAATTTTTAAAATTCCAAGACATCTTCTGCGGTATTAGTGTACAGAGAAGAAACGTTCATAGTTAAAATAAAACTGTCTACAGGTTGTGGTCCTTTAATGTTCATTTCCTCAAACTGTCCTTAAACAACCCAACACTAAACACCTAACAGACTTCCACTTGTAATTACGTACCATCAGAAACTAAAGACCCCCCAGTGCGCCAGAGGAAACTTCACGGACTTGCAATGGTAAAATTTGGGGTTCTATTCCTCATGGTGGACAGAGTGGGGATGACCTATTGTGTAGCTTTGTGCTAGAAACAAACAAACAGAAACTGGTTCTCTAACTGTAAAAAATAAAACAAAGAAACATTATTTGCTTCATCCAAATGACCGTTTAAAATATTTCCGAAGTTCCTCTTGTTTCCCTCCGTAAAAACAAAATTAAATAAAGATATTCTGGTTCATTCTAGATGTAGTACACAACTACACAGAAAGGTTAACGACTTTATAACAAGGTTCGTTGTAAGAGCTACAAATTCATGAAAACTACTGATACTTTCTCGGACAAACACAAGACCACTAAATGGCTAAGAAAGAGGTTATGATAAAACGTTTTCTTGGATACTTTTTTAAAATCATAAATAAATAAACTTTTCGTTTACACAATAAACACACTATTTGGGACCGATATACAGTCACCATTATACTCGACACGTTTCGAGGCTCTAATGCGTCATCTTCAGGAGTATAAATCACAAGAATATTCTACTATTTATGCTTTCTATCTTAACTTGCATGTATTTGCATCTATGATATAAATAGTAGAATGTTCTTGTGATTTATACTCCTGAAAGTGACATTTAGTGCGTCGAAGCATGTTGAGTATAATGGTGACTGTATATCAGTCTCAAATAAGAATGTTTATTCTGTAAACAAAAATTTGTTGTTGCTTTTAAGTGTGTTATCTATTTATTTAAGAAAGAGACCACTTGCACTTTACGAAACATTTATTTCCAAAAGCGAAAAAAATTAAAAATTAATCGTCACTATGTTTGACAAACACAAACGAGGCTAGGCGTGGCTTGAAGAATGCGAGGTTTCATGGTTCGCATCTCATTGCTGCAGAAACATGCTCCGCACTTTGGGGCCATGGGTGCACTATCAGAGTGACAGTAAAATTGCACTATTGGGTCAGACAATAGTAACTCAGAAGTTACAAGTGGGTACTATTGCCTAGTTGCCTTTCCTCTACTCCACCAATTCAAAAATAGGGACAGCTATATACAGATAGATCTTGTGTAACTTTGTATGAAAACTCTTACGAAAAAGCAACTTCTAGAGAACGTTGTAACAGCCATAAACTTTCTATTAACACTGAAAACGACCTTCCTGTTGCTCAACAGTTTAACCAACTCGATAATTCTATCAATGATATAGCTCTCTCAGGTATCGAAACTGGATTTCAGTTTAAAGCAGATAGGAAAATTAAAGAAGATTACTGAATTGCTATTTTTAATACAATTAACCTTTATGGCATTAACATTGATTCTGAGATCAATGATTTTCGACCATTGATATTTTCTCTCTCAATTAAACAATAAGTTTCAACTTTTGACTTTCCAACTGCAAATTTCACCTATCTGTCTTACATAATTTGCACCTTTTATATTCGATAACGAATTTCTATTTTTCTTTCTTACGTCTTGTTTCTAATAATTATTTTATTTTTACATGTTCTTTTTTTTTATAAAATAATCATTAAATATGTTTACATTGTTCTCCATTTAACACAACACAAGTTCATTTTTCGTTTGTTACTATTTCACGCGTTGTCCAGTGGGTCAGGTGATAAGTTTATGGATTTATAACACTAAAATATGTGATTCTATTCCCCGCGATGGACAGAGCGCAAATAGCTTTATGCTAACTAAATACAACAACTATTTCACTTCCGTGACTGTTTTGTACTGAGCAAACAATTAGATAAAAAAAATGCCAAATATAGCAAATGCATAAGTTGTTCTGTATTGCCCTAATACTGACTTCAACTTTCAAATTGTTCTTTGCATCCCATGACACGTCAAGTTACACAAACCCATGTGATTTTGGCCCAGACACGGTAAATTATACTTCCTGTTTTTCAACAGATTTCTACATTTTACTTGCTATTTCATTTATCTCTGAAGGTTCCCTGTTGTAGAAAATGCTATAATGCAACCGTATATCTATTTTTGAATATTTAAGGTATTTTATTGTCGGAGGGCCCGAGTGATCTGTAAGGTTTTTATTAAAGATGTTATCCTAGTACAATCTGAGTGTCTCGCCAAAGCTCGATCGGCAAATAAGAGAGAGAGTGGATAAAATTATAACATACACTAGTTAAAATTTTATTTAAGACAAGAAATTTAATACTGAAAACAGAGTAAAAGTAACCATTTCTTCATTATATGGATATAATGCAGATGTTAATTTAAATATACAAAACATATTTCATTATATCGGTTAACTTAAGAGTGTACGTTGATTAATAATAATAATAAAGTTACTACCATTTCTTATCATATTTATTTATATGTTACATGGATATAATAATTTTGTCATTACTTTTTACAGAGCAACTTCAGGAGATCAGAAAATCTTCCCAGTCCAAGCTACTCTGTGAAAATGCCGATGATTTACCTACCATCCAACTCAACCCCATGCGACTTGCTCACCCCATCTAGTGAGTGAAATGAAAATTAAAATTTCGCTGATCAATGTTTAAAGTCTTTTCAAAATGTATTTTTTAGTTATTTGATAATATAACAGCATTAATTAAAAAGTTGTTATAATATTAACATATCATGGCAACTACAAAAGATAAAGTCGGAAGTGAGTCATTAAAAACAACAATTTAGTCGAATATGAAGTTAGAGTTTGACATTTGCTTTAAAATACAATAAATGATAACAATTAATGTTCACAGGTGTTTCATATTTGATGTATAGGTATGTGCATGCGTAATACATTTCATTATAGGATAGTGAAGACTTGCATACTAACTTTCTCTTTGAAAAGTGCCCTAAAAAACTGGCTTGTTTCAGTTCTAGGCGAAGTTTGCATATTGCCGATATACGCGCATAGCTATTTTAGGGCTACCTGTGCTAAGTGTCTCTAATTTTGAACTGATAGACTAGAAAGAAAACAGCTAGTCAAGAGCATCCACCGCCTGATCTTCGGGTAATTTAGCTGACTAGTGTAATTTTACCGTCGCTCGTATAAACTTCCCATGACCCCAAAGTGCAAATGGCGTTTTAGCAGAAACAAAACGCGAACCATGAATTCTCAGATTCACAGTACAGCACGCCAATAAAAGAAGCACGAGAGATGTTGCAATGTAAATCAAATAATAATAATTTTCTGTTCGTCACAGATTACCTTATTATGATAAATTTAAAACATATATATACGAATATAACAAAATAGATGAAAATGAATTAACATAGTATTTAAAGATTGAATGTTCAAACCTTTGCGGGCCCGGCATGGCCAGGTGGTTAGGGCGCTCGACTCGCAATTTGAGGGTCGCGGGTTCGAATCCCCGTCACACCAAACATGCTCGCCCTTTCAGCCGTGAGGGCGTTATAATATGACGGTCAATCTCACTATTCGTTGGTAAAAGAGTAGCCCAAGAGTTGGCGGTGGGTGGTGATGACTAGCTACCTTCCCTCTAGTCTTACACTGCTAAATTAGGGACGGCTAGCGCAGATAGCCCTCGTGTAGCTTTGCGCGAATTTCAAAAAACAAACAAACAATCAAACCTTTGGGCATCATAGAGCTTTTCTTGTATTACTAAGTTGTGTATAACGTTTATTTGTTTCAAATTTTACGAGTAATGACAATGTAATATTTACTTTTTGTTTTGTAGTAACCCCAGGATACCTTGTAAAGACCTCCCTGAAATTGATCTGCGTTACTGGCAAGAGGACCCAGCTCAAGGTGGTTACCCTTTCAAGAAGAAGTAGAGCAAATTAACATTTTTGCTGATGACCATAATATTACTTAAGCAGGTGAAATAAGAAGAAAGATATCGTTTCCAATCATGTTTCTTTGTGATCATGACAAAAGATCGAGACATCATTACCTACATGTAAAAATTGAACAACTGCACCATGTATAATTCGTCTTCTCTTACGCGGAATATTTTCTTCTGGAATTTAAACGCAAGAAATAATTAGTTCATTTCCAGTAAAATGTTCATTAGTTTAAGCAGTAACAATATTGCCTAATCGCAACCACGCTACCATCAGTTACTGTAATGAATATTCTGACACAAGTAAATATTTAAAACAGCAATATTAAAAAGGATCACCTGAAATTATTCCTTTGTCATTTTAAATGTAAAGGGTAGAAAAATGGAGTCGAAGCTATAGAGTATTAATTTACGTCCATTACGGGATGGGAAGACACCCAAAGATATACCAGTGTCCATCAGAAACTTCGGAAGCCGTTCCAACAAGTAATCATGATATGGGAAGTATAAGTAATCCAGTCAACTGAACAAGGTTTGGTATGTAATAGAATGAATGATTTGGGAAGACTTTACAAAGGTATCCGCTATTTTCTTTGGCAGTAATGCACATATAACTCTACAGCATCATTAAACACAACAACGAAAGGGTTTGACTCCCACAACGAATGAATTTATTGAAAAGTACAGGATTGTAGCGCCAATCTCCTAGTGGGAAGACGATAGAGGATGACCAGACAAAAAGTGCGTGTCATGTTATGTGTCACAAATGCAGCCATGAACTGAGACTCTGGAGTCGGCCAGAAGCAGGCCAAGATGCGAATCATCAACATGTCTATTAAGACCAGAGAAAGTTAAACAGATGAACGAAAATTGAACAGACACGAAAACAAATGCAAGGTAGCTGAACAGTACCTCTAATAGATGGGAAACAGACTTAATATGACCTTATGCACGTTCAAATACAGTCCAGTTATATTGCAGCTAAAACATACCATGCGTGGGTCCAGTATATTGCAGCCCCATCATACATGCCTATCACTGGGCGGTACTACTCATGTAAAGTTTTTGAACAGATGGTATGATGCCGTACACATGTTGCACCCATTCGTTGGCATCTGGGAATTGCTCGCAATCAGTCTTGTTTTAATACAGTTCGTGATCACATTCTTGATGAAAACTTTTTCTGTAACTGTTATGTGTAGGAGTGCCATACGTTTAAATGTGTAATGCCACCGAGGAAATGGGTGTATCTCTATTCTGTACTTGACATGCCATTAGTTCTATAGCTTTGTCTCCACTTCCAGAACTATACATTTAATGTGGCACTGAATTGGATTTCCACGTCATCTCTTGGTGATCTTTACTCCTTCCATTCATACATTTTTATTCAGTCATCTAAAAACGATAATTTGTCCAACTGAAGTAATAAACATTCCTGTTTGTATTAAAAAGTAATAGCATTGCCATGACCACTTAAGTTTACTGGACTAACAAATCCCTTGGTATTTCATGTACGTAGTGTGAATCTCTAAATGTATCATTCCATTTTAAAAGTGAAGTTATAACGACGTTTTTGAATTACTTTAAACTGGATGGCATTGTTTTGTATCAACGACTATAAAAATGGATGTGTAGATTAATACGCCAATTCTACTTACCTTTCTGGGACTATATGATACTAAAACTTTTGTGCTTCAATTTCTCTCTTAACTTATACATACTAATAAAAACACTGAGTTGACTTTTTTTTTAATTTAAGTGGTGTCGATAGTAATGAGTTTTATATTAAATTACATATTGGTTAAGACTAAAAACGTGATATTTTTCACGCTAACCGATTGCTCTGTGAAGTATGTAAATTAATAAACTAAAGACTAGTATGTGAACTCAGAATAAGCGTTTATTTCTATGTGTTATTATGGGTCAATGTGTTACACATAAATGATTGTTTTGGAAATTTAGTGTTTGTCATTAATTCACTAATTAAATGTTATTTTACATAATGTTAATTTGACACTATTTTGAATCGAGATTTTTATGTCTTTAAAATCACACTAAAATGAAACGTTGGCTTCAAAATAGTCGCAAGGATATTGTTTCATATTATTTCTAACATTTTGGGATATAACGGGGTTTTCTTCGGACTTATAGCTATCTTCGGTTTCTGAATCAATACTTAATTTTCTAGTACACGTATCTGAGTTATTTAATTACTTTTTACTCTCTTGCATACTATCTATGGAACATATAAAAAATAAAGCATTTTTTTGCTAGAATAACGCTCTCTGTATTACTTCGTATAACCTCGACTTCACATTTGCATATATACAAAGATGGAGGCTTACGATTAGTTGTAAAAGTTGTTTTAGATATTGCAAAAAATAATTGCTGTTATGAAAAAACAAATATGTGAATAAACGATAAGTCTAAACCTAATCAAGGGTATAAGGCTGAATATGAGTCTAGCAAATTTACAATTACTAAACACAATCAAGCTATTATTACAGTGATGGATCTGAAGGAATTTAACTAGAAGCTTCATCATGCTGCTATCTTGAAATACCAAAAAACTTGATAACTTTCAGTGTACTTTTAAGTAACTGGGATGCTGAATAAAACTGAAAGTTTATTTAAGTTCCCATCATGTTTCTTATTCAAGTCACAACACTAAACTCTCTCAAACAATGCATGCTACTCTAGGTAACAGAAGCAAACACTGTCTATGACAACAAACTTACTTGGTGTTAGCATACTGTTTATATCAGTCGTAAGGTCTGGAAAAGAGATGACATATGCCAAAGGTTTATCCTGCAACAAAAAAATCATAAATAACATTACTGAAATATATAAGGTTTCTATAAGACCTAGTAATTAATATTTCTGTCCTCATCTGGTTAAAGTAAACAACAAATCAAGACCTGCTTGTAGTCAATATGTCTGTCTTCATTTGGTTAAACTAAACAAGAAACCATTTATAGATTAGAACTAGCTTAACATCGATGTTCAAACCTGATGTACGAATAGTTAAACGTACACCTTCTACTTCCTTTTATAAAGTTATCCTATTTTGAGATATTGTACAAAGATTTATCTTGAGTCATCTCTTTATAATTTTTGTACATAATGATAACAATAATGGATTTATTTCTTGCATCAATACCTATTGTGTACCTTTTCTGCAATGACTAGTTAAGGATGTAAGTTAAAATAACAATAAAATTTCGACTGGAACTGTAAGACTGCACAGACTTTTAGCGTGGACCTAAGTAATTCTACTCCATTTGATGTGATATTCGCAAACAGAGGCTAGAAAGTCAGTCGGCTTACATGTGCAAACCATAAACACACTTTCGTTTAATTCAATATTTCAGTGTCGCTTGCACGAATTTAACATGCTATCATAAAATACCTGCGACCCACTACAGGGTTCAAAGGTCCCCTCATGATTCACAGAAGTCCCATTGTACGAATCTAACTCCACCAATATCTTTAATTACTTTTATAGCTAGCCCAAGGGTGTCTGGATCTGAAAAGCAAAACAAAAAACGTTAGAAATCCGCCCGTGGTACCTGGGCACGTGTTCCAAATTTAATTCCAATAGTTTATAAGTAGGAGTATAAACACGGTATCAAACAAGACCACCCAGGGATCCAGAAGTGGGCCAGGTACATAAAATTCGATATTGGATTCTGATTCAGCAACCTGAAAACTTGGTCTCAGACCCCACCTATCGAGGGCATTTCAGTCCCCCTTGGTACTCCCCTTGAAAGAGGTGAGGGCTACGTCACAAAAATAAGGACACCTACCGGCCATTCCCAACCCCTCTGTTAAGTTTGGTCCAGCTAGCTCTGTAACTGTGGGAGGAGTTAGCTGGATATACATACCTACAGTATATACTAACTTAAAAGCTGGATTTATATAGAATAGTTAAAGTTTGAGATCAGGCTACAGCCCTTCCTCACAACTGAGGAGGGGCAGTAGCCTGAAACATTATCTGTACTAATAAATACATTTATTGACAGCAGTGTTTAGCCGTTTTGTTCTTCGTACTACTTTTCATTGCTGAAGCCGTTTCTGTCGACTGTTTAACTCTAAATGAAAATTAATCTTAAACAGTATTCTAACTAATAAAACAACCAATTATATAAGGCAAAATATTTATCCGGACTATCATACCTTGTTGATTTTTTTTCCCAGAATTTACTTCTGTGTTCTCTTTGGCCTATCCCCAACTGAATGCTATTGTTCTGGAAAGAAATCATGGAAAATTATTGACATCTAACGGTCGAAATATTACTGCTTACTTATGTGATCTAAATTATAAGCGACAAATATTTATCGTACATAAAACATAATGCAATTAATAGCTTGTAAGAAACAATTATAAGATAATAATAGCATGTTTCTGCATATCATCTACGTGAAAATCAATATTAAAGCCAGTGACTTCACTTTTGCTGTATATTACTTAAATGGCTTAAAATGTAGTCTAATTGTAGCTAAAATGTTTTTGTTTTTTTCTGAAATCATCCACCGGGAAGCGCAAGTTTATTTTTCCATCGGCAAATAACATGTTTTAGGTCACGCTGTTAATATAGTATTAAGATGTTTGCCTTCAGCTCGTTCTACTAATACCACGCCTTTATTTAAGTCGTTTTCTTGATGCCACAAGGGCATATTTTTTTGTTGTTGGTTTTTCTCAAACCAAATCAAGGTATTGCTGGCCTCAAAGGCTTATGGAAATGTAATATACATCTGTCAGCGTTTCCTGGCAGGCAGCGTCACAAAAATAACCTGGTACATTGCATAGAGAACCTTTTTGACACATAAAGTTAAGGCAAAGTATAATAATACCACAAGTAAAACAACATCAACAACAGAGCAATAATTATATTCATGTGTAAGAGTATCCAGTTATCTGATCGAATGTTCTGAGTATTTATCCATACATAAAGATGCATTTAAGTACTCATTAGCTTGAAAGAACAAATGACGTCGATAATGGAAACATATTTTAGTACTTACTAATATTTAAAAATGATGTACAACATTTGTATGTACCTAGATCATCATCAGATATAAAATAATTGTTCTTTAATCCAACTGAATTTATATACCATAAGAATATTTAGATCACGAAATAACAACAATAATGTGAGCATGCTCAAATATTATACGCTTTTCATTGAGAGAAAGTTTTCCTTATTTAGAGAACTCCCTGCTTTTGTTATGGTACGAACGGTTTTTCCAAGTGGCGAAGTATGATTAATATTAATTATACTGTCATAAGACTTTTGTATTAGGCTTATTATATTTTCAACACTGCATTCTATATCTAGTCCTTTCGTTATTTTCAAGAGTTAGAAGACTGTATATAATAGTATTCCAATCACGCTATGTTCAATATATCTATTGCTGACGACGCGTTTCGCTCAATCCAGAGCTCATCATATCGGCTGGGCCACAGCAGATACAGTAGTGATTGAAATACTATTTATATAAGCCATTTTGTTACAACAATTATTATGCGGCTGGAATACTATTATTATACTATCTTCTAACTATTGAAAATCTCTAAAGGACTAGATAAAGAATACAATGTTTAAAATATAATAGGACTAATAATAATGTCTTATAACAGTATAATTAATATTAATCATGCTTCGCCAGCTTGGAAAAGGCGTTCATACCATACGATAAGCAGATAATTCTCTACGCCAGTAAAAATGTCGTTCGTTGAAAAGCATATAATAATTGTGCGTGCTCGTCTCATTGTTATTTCTCGTGATCAAAACGGTTTTTTCTCTTGCTGTATAATCTTAGCTGAATTAAAGAAGTTATTTTATACCCGACGATGATCTAAGTAAAAACGTTGTATGTTATCTTTAAATATGAATATGTATTAGAACTATTTTTCTGCCCCCCACCCTAGTGGTAAATCGGTATGTCTGCGGACTTACAATACTAAAAACTGGGTTTCGATACCCGTGGTGGGTAGAGCACAGATAGACCATTGTGTTACTTTGTGCTTAACTTAAAAAACAAACAAATAAAACTCTTTTCGTCCTTTTTTTATTTATATTCAAATTAAGATTTCCGTTAAATGAATCAATTTCTCAGCTGCTACCGCTTTTTTCACAGCAAACCAATGTATTTGTCAATAAGCATGAAATAATCTCCAAAAGCTGTAAACTAAGTTTGCTGTAAGGTAACATAAATATATAAATGTATTAAAAGAAAGAGAATGACAAAATAGAAGATGATGGAATAAACTGGAAGCTATTTACCGGAACGCTAAAATATAACGAATTTTTGTAAGCGATGAAGAGTTTTCAAGGCGATGGTTGCGGCTCACTTTTATTCTTCTAGTTATATTAAACGTAGTTGGGATACCTTGAAATCGACTCATTTCAGAATATCATTAAGGTATAATGCGATAATTTTGAAAGTTAACCATATATTTTGGCCTCAGCTTACTGCAGTGGGAACTAAGTTAAAATCACGGATTTATTTTTTGGATTTTCTTAAATATGCTACTCTCTACTGTTATTTTTTTATTCTTGAAATAAAGTGAAAATATTTTATGTTAACTTAAATACTGAATAATATATGGCAAATCTCGAGGCTGTTGGTTACTTTTAGAACAGCAACGATTGAAGATGCAATTACGAAAACGCTATTTTTTATTTCTGAACCTTCTTTGTTCTACATTTGCGAGTTCATGGTTCTTGTACCCTTGTTTCAAAACTCACTCCACACCATGGGTGTACTATAAAAGTGGCAGTCAAATACAACTATTTGATCAGATAAACGTAGCTGTTGACAAGCTGCTTTCCCTCTAGTCTGTCGTTTCAAAATGCGAAACGGCTTTGCATATATAGCCTTTGCGTAGCTTTACGCAAAAAAAATTAACAAACAAATAAATTCTTCTACATTTTAATAGCTTAAAGAAGATGCTTCAATAATAAGTTATTCTTATTGATATTAGAAGTCACACATATTGCTAATTATCGTTATTTATTCTCATATATGATGATTCTTTAGCTAGAGTATTCACTTTGTATCTATCGCATGAGCTCCCGAATCATAATCTCAGTATTTGAACAAAGAAACGTAAAGTAATAAAAAAGTGGCATTCTGTCTATATTTGTGAATTCCTTTTTATTATATTTACAAATATACTGCTAACTCTGAAGAGTGAAACGAAACAGCTCGAAATTCTCTTGTACATGTATATATTTTACTAATAACAATCACATTTATACTAACTTTGTGTATTAATCTATATCATTGTTGAATACAAGACTTCGACTCCACAGTTTCAAAAGCGTTCAACTGTTATTTACTTTCGAATTCTGTTCAGTTGTGTCTGATGTAGCCTAATATCAAAACGTAACACATTAAAACGTATTATATTTGTTTTCATGTTGAAGGATAGAATGTTTCAGCGTATTTTTGTATTAAATAAGCAGTCTTGGCACTGAAATTTTCGGAATACGCTATCAAAAGCATTCAGAAAGTGCAAACCGGAAAGAAATGGGTACTTTTCCACTGAATGTACTCGTGAATCACATGGCGGACTGTTGCACAAAAGGTTTATAAATTTCATAAACTGCTACAGACAGCGAATTGGTGATACGAAAACTCGAAAAAAATCATTACAGACATTCAAAGAGAAGTGGTTTTAGATTACAGCATTGATGATACGATTGTCTGAGATATTACAGCTCGTTTACCTAACCCTAAGTTCACTAGGGTAATATGCTGAAGAAATGGAATACGCTTTGTTGATGTGAAATAACGAACCAACCACCCAAAATTAATCTCTCTTTGAACAAATAAACTCTAAAATATCTTGTAACTGAACACTGTGCATTTCACATTAAATTCATCATCAAAGTCCACAGTGAAAGTTCGGGAACTGTATGTCAACCTCCACTGTCTTAGAAACTCTGTGCTCTCTGATTTCACAAGCAAACTGCAGAGTGTGTGATTACAAGATGTATCATCTTGATGCTCTGTATATTTAGATTGGATAGAGAATTAAAAAAAAACATTATATGAAGCGATGAATCCTTCTGGTCATTGTTGCTCACTTGGGATTTGTCGATCTAGGTTTGACGGCTACTAAAACGATAGATTGGGTTTGACCGTATTGTCCCAATTATAAGGGTTTGTGGGGATATATAACTGAGTGGGTCTGTTCTATTTAATTTGGAGTTAATCAATTAGTATTAAATGAGATAGCAATAAATGCCTTGTTATACTGTAGTATTCTAGACAATGCTGCATCGCCTGCACTGATAGAATTCTATGATAAAACACCACGCTATATTGTACCTACGTTCAGAAGTGGATTGAGACAAATAACATCAGAATCTTTTGAAGCCAAAACCCTGACCTGAATTCCAATGAACCGTTTTGAGGGTTTCGAAACGACACCACTTAGACAGAAAGAGTAAAAAAAGTGACGGTCTATTTCACAGACGGTTGGTTGTAAGTGTTAATAACAGATATTAAGCTCTGACTAACGCTAAAGGTGGGTCAGTTGTCTATTAATATGGGGCCCTAGTGACGAAACATGGCGTCTTTCTTCTTTTTTTAAATTGTTACACATATTATTTTTTATTAAAAAATTCTTTTAATGGACATGTTACACTTTTGTGTATTTTTAATGAAATTAAACAGTTTAACACGTTGGCTGTCATGTTACCCACTATAGGGTCACATGGCACTATTAGTAATGTGCCCCGTGACCCTCCAGTGGTTCACAGACCATAATATTTCAAATATAAAGTTTCTTTGTGACATTCGACTCTAGGATATTGTGATTGATTCTTGGCACTTCAGGAATTTGGCACCAGAATGTGGATTAATATATTATAAGACAACAGCCAAAGTGTTAAGAGAAATATTATGGTAATGTTACAAATACACAGTAATTTACATAATTTTTCGTGTTATTGGCTTTCTAAACTTAGTTTATAACACGAAAAAATATGTAAATTACTGTGTATTTATAATATCATATCACCATATGCCATTATAAAACAATATGAAAGCAATTTCGTCTCAAACACTCAGTTGTGTTTTAAATGATTTTTCAAGAAGCTGCCTGTAATGTGCTTGTTCATTTACGGTGCAGAACCATTTATTAATTTCAAAATATATAATGTATGTGACGAAAATGTATTGTCATATGTATTTAATTGAGGTGAAGAACAAAATATAACAAATTGAACTAGAAAACAGAGAAGAACAAAATATAGAACGTGAAGCTAATGTGCAAAAAAAAAAAAAGCCAAAGTACATAAGCACACTTGTGGTATTCTCAGGTGTACTGATTGACTTTAGATTTCTCGGTAATAATTTTCAAACATCTAGTATTACTGAACAAAAAAACAAAAAAAACGGAATCTTCTGACCTCAACTGAGTTCGAAGAAAACAAGAAGAGAGTTTGTTTGTTTTTAATTATGTACAAAGCTACACAAGGGCTATCTGTGCTCTGCCCACCACGTTGTAAGTCCGCAGACATACCGCTGTGCCACTGGGGGCTAAGGAGAGAGAAGTTAAGCCACTGGAGAGCTTTTGATTGTATTTGAAATGTATCTGTAATCAAAATCATTTCTGTTTCGGACTGAGAAAATACGTCATTATATATATACGACAAACAACAATGTAATTCTTGTCAGGATGCAAGTGCTACCCATGTGATTAATGACCAGTTACACATCAAAACAAGGTATCTGTATCCATGAAGTATCACTTAAACCTACCAGTGGAAAATATCTTTGCCTATTTTGATATAGTATACTCTATTTTACAAGAATTGTTCTCACTAGAAAGTGCATGTGATACTTTAATGGTTACCTTGAATTACATTCTATACTAAAATTACATATATAATATGTAGATGAATTTTAAAACTTTTTATTGAGAAAGGATGGAGGAGAACACGTAGTATGCCTGTTTACCACACATTCTTTGAAAAGTATATAGGAAAGTGCTTCTAAATGTTCTGCTTTAAGTGGCAATTAGAAAAAATATCGTGCATCATCTTGCATTACACTCATTTTGTATTTTAAATGATTTTATATATATATATTTATAAAAATCATAAATAAATATTTAGCAGTTATTTTCCATTGGACCATCTTTAACAAATACTACATTTGTGAATACGTGAATTCTCTGTGGAAGAAGAATCAAAACAATGATTAGAAAAACTTTCAGACTGTTTGGTGAAATTCTTCTAGTACAAAACTATTGTGAAGAACAGCATTATTCATAGTTTTCTTACGTGAGACACGTAGAAATGACATTTCAGTCTTTTTGCTTTTCCTGTGTTAATGTAATACCAAATTGTATTCGGAAAGCTGGAGTTTAAGAAATGTGTTGAAACTCTGATAAAATGCAAATTTTGAGATTTAATGTGCATTGTATCACCTGATAACTTTATTGTACCATCTGATAACTTTAAGTTGCAAAATATATATTAGAAGAGATAATTCATAATACAATTCCAATAAGGCTTACTTGCTTCAAGACCTAAATCATTTCATACTTGAAAAAAATGAAAAATAGGAACTTAGTTGAATGATAGTACTCAAAGAGCCACCTCGAAGAGTATACGTGACAGAAAAAACGTCTATGGGAGTGGCCATCATAACTTAAATAGGTAACTAGAGCTCTCGTAAATAATTTTTTAAAGAAACACAGGAGAAAGTAGGCGAGGGGTGTGACTCAGGATTTTGATTTAAGTAACCCACCACATAAAAACAAGACTGATATCAAATGTTTGTTGATGATCTCTGATAACATTTTGTATTTTGCCCTATTGTTCTCACTTATCTGAAACAGTGACACATTATTTTACGATTTGGCCACAGGAGGCGTTAAAACTAGCACTATAAATGTACGAAACATGAACTTGTAATTTGCCTTAGTTTTAATTTCAATTTTAATTCCAAAATTCGCGCTTTCTGTTAGTTTAATGCAACATTTGTAGATCATGCAGTATGGTCCGTTGGAGAAATTTGGTACCATTTTACAGCATACTGGTACTATCAACATTGTTGGGTTTGTAGAATACATTGCCATCGAAAGCCAAAAAAATAAAAATATAGAGAGTAGCCAATAGCCTGCGGATGCTAGTAATTCTAGACAGTATCAGATAATTCCTGGATGTCCAATTCCATCATGTAGAAATTCATGACACTATCAGCCTACGAGACAACATTTTCTGACTATCTTTGCAAATACTTAGACGAAAATACAGGAAGTGCACATGAGATTGTTGATAATCCAAGTATAAGATTTACCTTGTAGGTGATTACAGCAATGAGGAAATCAGAGACATTTCTTTTCCTTTGCATGACATTTCTCTTGAGCTAAGTGATGATTTGCCAGGATTGCTCCTGTAGGCCATATGTGGCTGTGATACAGTAAATTTATTCTATGACTTAGGCAAAAAGGTGTGGAAGGCAGTAGAAACTATGGGAAGTAAATATTTTGAAATAAACATTACACCCATGATAGCAGAAAAAGTTATTCAAAGTAATAAAAGGAAGTTTCCAACAGAATATACAAAAGCTCCAAAACACCTGTATCCAGGTTAATCTATTCATATATAATTTATATGACTTTAGCACTCTGAGAACTGAGAACAACAGGGCGAAACATGAATTTAGAACAATTCCAAGATTTCTGTACGATGGAGTAATTAAACTCCATAGTTAAGGCTCTGTTCAGAGATTTGCCACTCGCTTATAGAGGTGTGGCTTACTTTGTTTCGTGTATTCGTGAAGAGCTACACAAAGCACTAGCCGTCCCTAATTTTGAACTAATAGCCTAGACGGAAGGCAACTAATCAACAACACCCATCGTTCACTCTCGAGCTCCTCTAATAGAATAGTGGGATTTTCCCTGTCACTTTTATAACGCACCCATGGCTCTAAAATGCAGAGAATGGTTATACCTATTTGTTTTTTCAAAAGCATGACTGAACCATAGGCCCTTAATCAACGTTCCGACATACTAATCACTAACCAGGCTTAGCTTATAAGGGTGTGGACCTCGAAGTAATGCACTTGTTGAAAATGGGTCAGTTGTGTATATAAATTGTACAACTGAAAGGATTAACCAAGTTTATTAGTCTACAGCTCAAATTTATAGAAATGTATTTTTAGGTTGAATACTTAAAATAAAATGGTGTTTGTAGTGCTTTTTCGAGGTGATACGAAATTTCCTCAAGTTAAACTGTTTGATATGTCTTATTTCTAAATTAATGCAGTTAATTAAACAAAACGTTAATATATAAAATTATAGCATTGTCAAATATGTAGGTGGCGTAAATGAAGTTTATGCATGAGAAGATGGGTAATTAAGTATAGAACTACAAAATGGTTACCTCAGTATAAAAATGGGATACACATAGTATTATTAAAGTTAGAAACCTCGTTGTAACAGTATAGAACATTGAAGTGTGGCTGTAATCAGGGGGTGTAGTACTGCATGAGTACACCGACATTTCAAAAAATTAAAAATATGTATGAAAAAAGTTATTCAACTTACACCTGAAATTAAGTGTCTTTCATAACCAAACATTTAACCAAAGGTCGCTTTTTTTTAGTTATTCATGTTGACAGAATGGAGGTATACAAGGCACCACAAAAATCAAGGTAGTTAATATTATAGTGGATTTAGAAAGATGGTAAATGAATGATGTATGAGATTCTAAAACCTGTTTTAATGTTAGTGACATTTATTTGGTACACAGTTGTTTTTTCTGCCTTGCTGCTTAATTTGAAGGAAGATGAGTGTTTTCTTTCACTTCTATATGCGTATTCAGATCGGCTTTAATGTAGCCTCAAATAATTAGTGTTAAATATGTTTTGTTTATTTAAAATGAATTTTGAAAAATTAGAATTAGCCTTTGAAACCTTTACCCTTATGGTGACGTCACATGACTGACAAATTTGGGCGACGCTCCGACACTATAACATTTAGCACTAATAATGGTTGGAGACGGATTGAATGGGTAATGAAGAAAACTTTAATACAAGTTTAACATAACAGCAAATGTACAACGTTTCAACAAGGCTTTGTCATCATCAGCTGCACTAAAATAAGTTAAGCAATGTAAAATATAAAAGTAAGAATAATCAATACCAGCTCAAAAAATATAAAATATGAAAGCATTGTTTCAGTAACGTAAAAGTGGAAGGTTTGTCAAAGCCGTATTTTTTAATTATTTGGTCATAAGCTCCGAAGATCACATAAAAACTGTGTTCACCTCAAACCTACCTTATTCAGTTAGTTAAGTTCCCCAGTGGTTCATCAGCAAGTTTCTGAACTTACAATGCTGAGATCCAATGTTCGATTCTCCGCGGTAGAGAGAGTGCAGATAGCCAATTTTTATTTGCATTACGAAAACACGAAGTTACTTAATAAGCTCAGTGTTGCCATCTACTCTATTTCTACTTTATGGAGAAAACAATTTTGTCAAACAGTTAAGCATGCTATTTAACAAAGTGTAGGCTTGCCAGTATTTCGAAGTGTAAAACAGGTGGAATGAATTTAATAACTGCATAATTCTTGTAAAAACGTATCATACAATAAATCAAAAGAGCAGCATTATAGTCAAGTTGCATGAATCATTCCCTCAGTCTCAGCAACGTTGACATCATTAATATGTTCGATAGAAAACACATTTGATAAACACAAAATAACAATAAGCAGGACCTGTCGCTTAAATAGTTTAAGAAAATATAAAATAATGTTCAATATATTTTTTTTTTGTAAATACGGTAGATTCACTGATTAAAAGCACTAGACAGCAGAATAGTTTTAGAATCGGTAGTCTGTCGCTTAGCACAGTAGGATTGGCAAAGTATGAAACTGAAAGCGGTTTCAGAGTGCATTGAACAGATATCTATTCTAGAAGACAAGCAGAAGAGAAATATGATGACAATCGATTATCATTACTGATGAGGTTGATTTATTTGGAAGGGGTTTCTTCTAACTAAATTACATAATTATTTCAAAATTATTCAGCTCACTTTGTTATGCACTTGGTAGCTGGCATTGACTTGCAAACGTTACAGTCAACTATGATCTAACAACGACGAAAAGTTCTTTCCCCCATAAGCGTTTATGTGGATTTTGCTTATATTTTAGACACTGCCCCTTTACTTTTTCTCTGTGCCTCAAAAACTGATAAAAAAATTTAATCTTAACATGACGTAAACGTTCAAAATAGTATTAAGACTACAAATTGCTAACGTACGTTATTGTTAAAACGGGAACACGGTTTCAAGTCAGAGCAAGGCTACCATGCCTTCACTTAACCCAATTTTTCTTTACCCTTCTGAGGTGCCGTAACATTGTAAAGTTCTCCCGCCATTTCCTGGACAAAATTAGAACGATTAGGAGGAAAGGGAAGCAAGCGACAAAATAGCATCCTAGCTGCACAGATCTTCGACCTCGAGGTAAAGAGCCTCCTTATCAAGCTCATTTACAGTTTGTCTTTTTTAAAAAAAAAGGTTCAACTCTTCTTCCCACATACTCTCTAGAAGTGAGTACTTTTAAAGTTTTAACCTGACATCTGAAATATGCGGAATAATTCTTTGGGAAATAGAAAAAAAGAAAAGAAAGAACTTTTAAGTAAGATAAGAGTAAGGTTCTAGTATGATAAAAGTAATGATGCGAAAGATGGAATCAAGATAAGGTATGGTTTGAAAAAAATCCCAAATATACTTCATGATTATAATAGGAAAAGCGGTATTGAATTTATGTTTAGGTGATTTTCTTTTCTGAAAGACTTAATTTGTATGCTGTGAGAAAACACATTATCATCTAGGTATCGAAACCTGATTGCCAGGGTTATGAGTCGGCAGACATACCGCTGTGCCACTGGGGGGGGGGGTGATGATGTAACTAGAAAGGGGTGAAGACAGGCTCGGTGAAAACAAAGCAACTAAAAAGTCGTGAGGACAGGCTCGGTGATAATAAAGTAATTAGAAAGTCGTGAGATAGGCTCAGCAATAATATAGCAACTAGAAAGATATTCAATAGGCTCAGGAATAATAAAATAACTAGAAAGATTTGAGATAAGCTCAGTGATAATGAATCAACTAGAAAGATGTGAGATAGGCTCATTGATAATAAAGCAACTAGAAAGATGTGAGATAGGCTCTGTGATAATACAGCAACTAGAAGGATATTCAATAGGCTCTGTGATAATACGGCAACTAGAAGGATATTCAATAGGCTCAGGAATAATAAAATAACTAGAAAGATTTGAGATAGGCTCAGTGATAATGAATCAACTAGAAAGATGTGAGATAGGCTCAGTAATAATGAATCAACTAGAAAAGCAGAAAGATGGGCACAGTGATAGTAAATAAGCAAAAAATGATGAATATAGGCTCAGTGATTAAAACATGATTCTTTCTATGTGCAATTTCATATTGAATGATATTAGAAAAATCTAATTCCACTAATGACTTCTATCACACCATTATAACGCCGCTTCTTCTTCAAAAAAGCAGTAGCTATTACTCTACGTTTAGCCAGTGGTAATTAAGCAGCAGCGTTTCCTTTACCGTAAGCCGGTGGTAATTAAGTAGCAGCAATTCCTTTACCTTTAGCCGGTGGTAATGAAGCAGCAGCAATTCCTTTACCTTTAGCCGGTGGTAATGAAGCAGCAGCAATTCCTTTACCTTTAGCCGGTGGTAATGAAGCAGCAGTGATTCCTTTACCTTTAGCCGGTGGTAATGAAGCAGCAGCAATTCCTTTACCTTTAGCCGGTGGTAATGAAGCAGCACCGATTTCTCTACTTTTAGCCGATATTAATTAAGCAGCAGCGATTCCTTTACCTTTAGCCGGTGGTAATGAAGCAGCACCGATTTCTCTACTTTTAGCCGGTGGTAATGAAGCAGCAGCAATTCCTTTACCTTTAGCCAGTGGTAATGAAGCAGCACCGATTTCTCTACTTTTAGCCGGTGGTAATGAAGCAGCAGCAATTTCTCTACTTTTAGCCGGTGATAATTAAGCAGCAGCGATTCCTTTACCTTTAGCTGTTTTGAATTCTTTAGTTAACGTTTTATTTCAACACCACAAAAGAAATAATGAACTGGAGCCCAATAAATTTGGAAGTGAAAGAGCCTGGTTATACTTTGTCCTCACAGTATCATTCCTTAATCGAAATAAAGATAAAATATGTTTAATTTTATTTCAACAAATCGATAAGGTAGAAGTATAGAGCTTTTATTGAATATATTAAAACAACAACAACAGGGATTCTATTTCATATTGAACATTAGAATAAAGTGAAGCTTACTGAGCAGGTAAATATTACTGTAATACTCTTTGGTCCGAGCTTTCCTTATTATCTTTCAGTGCCTCTATATATTTGAGTTTAAAACAACACCGTTAAGTTTAACGACCTGTTTAGTAGTGCAGCTGGTTTTCTTTCTGTGAAATATAAATAATAATTTTAAAAAAATCTTATAACCGAACAAGAGATGGCGCAACAGAGACAAAAAGAGCAATAGGCGATGCTCTGATTTTAATGTTTGAGATTCAATAATTGGCTAAAAAGGTACTGTACTTAAACACGATTTTTTCAAACAATATTTATAAAATACTTTACAACATGTGCGTAGCTGTTCAACGCCGAACTTTGTTGAATAGCCCTTAAAAACAATAAATGGAAGCAAACTGCTGAGTCATCCTGGAATTTTATGCCTAGGGTGCAACTTGGGAGTATACTTGTGTTTAAAAGATGGTTACACAAATGTATCAGTTTGTAAGGATACTGAATAAGAAAGCATAACATTTTTGTCTACCTTCTCTTGAAAATTATTATGGTTTTTGGAAATATTCTGTTACGAACTTCACTTGGGATTCGTAAAATATGTAACGTCGAGTTTGTTTGTTATAGAAGTTGGAATAAAACAAGTATTTTTATAGCTTATAAAATTGTAAGAAGATAAGTTTTGTTTTTCTAATTAACTTTGATGAATGGTTTATGATTTTTCCATCGTGCTTTAGTTACGTTATTTTACTATAATATGTACTTTATTTATCAATTCACTTTTTTTCCACCAAAAACTACTTTTGTTGAAATGAAAGGTGATTACCTTAGTCTCTATTTTAGTTGCTATTAGTTCACACGAATAATAGTCTCTATTTTAGTCATTATAAGTTCACATGAATATTGTTATTATCTTGTTAAAGCATTCTCTTATTATGAAATGTGAAAAGTTTTCTATTATAGCTCCACATTGGCATCACTATAGTTGTTCAGCGTAATTAAAAGATCAATCCGCGTATGAAGCTTGAAATTAATAGGGCATAAGGTTTCATGTCAGAAAATATATTTGGTATTTTCAACAAGCATGGCACTTTACGTGACACATGTGTTACACGGCTAGGTCAGAAACCCAAAGGTTTTGATATAGTCGTCTCTAATTTAGAACTGTTTACCAGAAGGAGAGCAGCGTCCTGAAAGCTACACTTAGCTGAATAACAAAATTTACTATCGCTTTCATGGCAGCTAAAAGTGCGGAACGTGTTCAGTGGCATATCGTGGCTCGTTCGTTTATATTAATCTGTAAAATGGGCTGGACGTGTCTTAGTAATTGACGTGCTTATACTGTAAATCCAAGGGCTCATGGTGAGTTCCGCAATGTGTGGCTAAGAGTGCGCTATAAGAGTGACAGTTAAATCCTATTATTCGGTCAGATAATAGTAGGTTAAGAGCTGGCGATGGGTGTTGACTAATTTCCTTTCTTCTGGTCTATCAGCTCATGCCATGCGTAATTAGCACAGAAGTCCTAAAGCAAACAAACAAACAAAAAAATCATGTGTAAACGATTAAGGCATTTTATTCATCTTATTTAATGAATTTTTGTTACTGCTCTGAATTTGAATGAACAATGTATGTATTTTGTACTTTTTAAACTGGGTCAGTGTGTTACTGCACACTAGTGGCAAGTATATGTTTAATTAGAATGTTCTAAATCTTTAAGTTTTACTCACTAAACCAGTAATTGGTATTTTCAACGTGAGCGACATCTTCTGCAACATATGGGTTAAACGACCAGGTCAGACATCCCTAAAGTTCAGATGTATCCGTCCCTAATTTTAAACTACTTAACAGAGAGAGGATAGCCAATTACCATGTTAATGAAGATACCTATATGGACATTTCCCTGAAACGGATCGGAACAAGTGCGGTTTACTCCTACCCTCATGTTTGTATCAACATAAACATTTGCCTGCTCCTGAACCACAGTTACGGGTCGGAGCAAGCGCGGTTTACACCGACCCTCATGCTGTATCAACATAAACATTCATTTGCTCCTGAACCACAGTTACGGGTCGGAGCAAGCGCGGTTTACTCCTACCCTCATGTTGTATCAACATAAACATTCATCTGCTCCTGAACCACAGTTACGGGTCGGAGCAAGCGCGGTTTACTCCTACCCTCATGCTGTATCAACATAAACATTCATCTGCTCCTGAACCACAGTTACGGGTCGGAGCAAGCGCGGTTTACACCGACCCTCATGCTGTATCAACATAAACATTCACCTGCTCCTGAACCACAGTTCGGACAGGAGGAAGAGGTATTTTGAACTTTACCCTTTCTGATCTATCAAAACCAAAATCTAGATAACGAAGCTGAGTCGAGCTGAGTCAGTTACCAGTATTAGCCTTCACAAGGACTCTGTCCTCTTTTAAGCCAAACAACGGGATTTATTGTGACTCTTATAACGCACCGCAACTAAAAGTGTAGAGCATGTTCAGAGTCCTCGCGATGCTAATTCTAGTCTTTAGAACCCGTAGCTTGGCAAGTTAGCCACTAGATAAATTCGGTCGTGTTCACTAACTAACTACATTATCAATGTGATGCCTTTTTAACAAGAAGGATTCAGTGATAAATGGACATAGTTCTAGATATTTACTCAATATGTAATGCCAATTTCAATTTCGAGAAGTATTGAACAACAACAAGTTATTGGAAGATGTTTGTTATATATGCATTTAGTAAAAAGAAATATTATTGTTATATTTTTTCCCATTTAGTAAAGAGAAATGTTGTTTTATTTTTTCTTGTCTCGATGTCTTCTGGTGGAAATTATTTCATTACAAACAATTAAAATTTAGTTTTTACGTATAAATTTCTATTGATTATTATAACTGTTGCAAGCTTTTATCTTTAAACCACTTAATCATCCGCTCATTTATCATAGAATCGGTAGACTATATGTAGGGATGGCCAAGGTACTCAATAGGCATAATACAAATATGCACTCCAAAAATCAACATTGACAGAGAGTTATACTTTAAAAGGTGATTTTCACTCATTTTAATTTGTTTCTCTATCCAACAAGCCCAAAAACAAGGCAAAAAAATACATCGCTAAGATACCAAACCAGAAAGTGACCAACCCACCAAATTGTTCATCTTTCTTCTTCTCGTTTCAGTCAAGATAACTCTAAAACTACTTTATCACTAATGTATGTTTCTGGGCAGTGCAAAATGTCATCGCTTAGTTGTAATATCTAGTGTTAATTACAAAAATCATATAACTCTAATGTAAACTATGTTATGATTACCTCTTGAAGTTAGTTCTTCTTTAAAGAAATCTGATGGTCCTTTAAAAATCTTAAGTACAAGGTGAAACAGGAATTACCAGACAATAACATATTAAGATTAGGTTACTGTAACATATAGAATACTCAATGCTTTGTACACTATACAATCGGTGACTTTAGGGAGCCAATCCTTATATTATGTATTAAGTGAAGGAGTAAAAAAATCAATACACATAATATTAAATTTTATTACACACATCAATAGAATACACTAACTTTCAGGCAGGGAAAAAACGTCACAAAATAAGTAATTAAAACACACAAGAATACAGAGATAATTCATGACTTTAAATATTACAATTTAATATTACACTGTGAAATGCACAAGTACATAACGGTTACGAGAGTCTTTGTTATGAATTTTGCGCAAAGCTACACGAGGGCTGTCTGCTAGAGAGAAGGCAGGTAGTCATCACCACCAACTCTTAGGCTACTCTTTTACCACCGTATCATTATAACGCCCCCACGCCTGTTTGGTGTGACTGGGATTCGAACCCGCGACCCGCAGATTTCGAGTCGAGCCCCTTACCCAACTGGCCATACTGGGCTTACGAGAGTCTATAAGAGTGTGTAATAATCAAGATATGTTTGATTAAGTACTTAAGTACGTCCTAGGCTCTTAGTTACGCTGCATTGGTGCCTACCCTGACATGACCATGATATTACGATAAACAAACTGCATACCAACAATATATAACTTACAACTACAGTAGTATTAAAGTTTAGTATACATTTTACGATGTAACATTACATTTTAATATTGAAAGTCATGTAGGGATGGTTTATGCATAGGTGTATCATCCTTATATTCTTGTTTGCATTATTTTTACTCTAACATTTTACATTTACAAAATGTTTATATTACTTGTATACATTATACATAATCTAAGGACAACAAGGGATCTGTTAATCCATCTAGGCTGCCCATGCACTAAACAGTAGCCCTCCTCTGATCCCTTTCCAACATTTCATTGTCTTTCCTAGGTAACGAGCCCAAAACTCAACATTATACTTCAAATGTGGCCTAACCAATGATCTATACAATGCTATTATAAGCTGTTTAGAATTGTATTCAATATTTCTGTAAATACAACCTAAAACCATACTTGCTCTACTTCTAGCAACAGTAAATATTTTGGATGGCCTATGAGACTGATCAACTAGAATACCAAAATCCTTTACTTCCATAACACTGTTAAGATTATTCCCATTAAAATTATACTTATAATTCAAATTATTACATCCGACATGCATTACCTTACATTTATACGTTCAACTCGCTAAATAATTCAAATCATTTTGCAAAGCAGCAACATCCACATTAAAACCAGTGGCACCCTAAACCTGAATATTATCAGCAAATTTAAATAACTTATTGACCATGTATTAATGTAAATTAAAAAGAGCAAAGGTCCCAACACTGGTCCCTGAGGTATCCCACTTGTGGCATTAATCCAGTTTGACCGAACTACATGAATAAAAACCCTATGCTTTCTTTTATCCAGTCAGTTTTGTATTCAATGATCCAAACTACTATCCACTGCCCATGCCATCAGAGGTAATGTTTTTAACACACTATTTTATGCAGCACCTTGTTAAACACAGTCTTGGCCAAAATGTTTGCATATTTTGTAACAAATAAGATCATTATTACTAAAATGCATTTCATCAGATATCTGTAGAAAGATTTGTTATCAGCATTTCACCTATCACAACAAAATCTTACTAAAATATATATATAATGACAAAACATAAAATCCATCAAATTATTGTAAATAACGTCCGTAACCTTATATCAGTTCGTATTAAACATTCAGTACTTGGTTGGTCCCCATCTACTCTAATAACCTCTGTAAGAGGACGTCGCATGATGTCGATGAAGTTATTGATGTAATCCACTGTGATTTTATTCCAACTTGTCACTAGAAGATGCTGAAACTCAGCTACAGTAGCTAGTTTAGGGTCGTAATTAGCAATTTTCAGGCTCAGTTCTGCCCAACAGTTCTCAGTATGATTACATTCTGCAGACTTTGTTAGCCATTGCAATCTTGTAACGTCCTTCTGGTCGAGATAATCCTGTAAAATACGTGCAGTGCGGGTATTGACATTGTCATCCTGGAAAACACAATTATTACCAAACCTTGTCCTAGCATGTGGCAGAAATATTATCTTCATGTGATACCTGTAGGGGGTGTAATTGATGTTTCCCTTGAGAGTATTAAGAACAGTTTTTCCACCACGATGAATAGTTGCCCAAACATATACTGCACCACACCTGTGTGTTCCCTGTGGGAAAACCAGTCTTCCCTCATCTGTTCTCCAGGCAAAAGACGAATATGAATCCTACCATCAGCTTTAACAAACCGGAAACAGGACTCATCTGAAAAGATTAGATGTTGCTTGTGTCCTAACTTAAGTTGACAAGCTTTTTTGTCCAAGTAACAAGTTGATGGTGGTGAATTCTGGTTAATATGGGTTTGCAGATAGCCCTCCTTGCAAAATAATCTTGTTTGGTCAGTCTCCTATTCATTGTTCATCTGGATTCCGTGGAATAAATGTTTTCATGTTATTCCTGTCGTAAGTTGTTGGAAGAGTTCTTTCGACCTTGTCGTGTTAACTTGATCAAAACACGGTCACCTCGGTCAGTAGTTTTTCGGCGTCTACAAGTAGACTTTCTTGGAACCGATGATGTTTCATGATTCTGGATACAGTACACTGGGGGTACCCACTGTTCTGAAATGTCCGTTTGTTTCATATCATTTCTGGACAATCGAAAATTTGACGCCCTATAACTTCTGGCACGTGACGAGACATGACCCTACACCAAGTACAAAGAAATTGTCTGAACAAAGCGTTGATCTGTTTTGAAAAGTATTATACCAAAAGCACTCCCTTTTATACAAAACGGTGTGTATGTGTGTTTTGGCGAACAAATGCTCAAAACAACTTAAACAGACCAGACTAATAACTCATCCTTGTTTATCCGATCATACGCTACCTTCTCTGTTACTACTCGGGCATTTTCTTAATAACTATTCCATGCATGTAGACAATAACATCAATACAGAACAGTATGTAAACATTTTTGCCAAGACTGTATTTTCTGAAAATCCAGATACATTAAACCCACGCCCATATCCTCAAATACAAAAACTGACGTCCCTATTGAAAGCATGTTGAAAACCCAACAAAATTATAAATTTCGTTAAATGACTTTGCAAAGCATCTTTTATCACATCCATAAATTTTCCCATCACTGATGTAAGAGTAATAGGCCTGTAGTTACTGGGATAATTGTTATCAACTCTCGTCAAAAGAGGAGTAACTCAACCAATTTCCAATTTTCTGTCACTTACAAACTGCTCAAGAATACACAAAAAGTAGTAGCAAGTGACTCACGTCTCCAATCTTTAACCTTCTTTAAAACCCTTGGGGAAAAATTATCTGACCTAGAAGTCTTACGATTCTTTAAACTCCACAGTTGGTTTATTAACAAACTCAGAATTAATGTGGTTATCTTGTTCAATTTTGTTTCTAACTAGAAACTGTTTGGGATGAGTAATATTTTTTTAATTCTTCATTAGTAAAAATTGAAGAAAACATAGAATTTAATTACTAGCCATCTCATAATCATCAAATATGAGCCTTCCTCTACCATCTCTAAAAGTCCCTTCTAACATTTTACTTACTCTTAATTTATATAAATGTGTCTGTATATTTGTTGTTAAGTGCAAATCTACATAATTGGCTATCTTTGCCGTGCCCACTACGAGTAGGAAAACCATTTTTATCGTCAGAATTCTTCAGACTTAATTTCAGCCAATCGTTTTCCATATAGTTTTTTGATTTCTTAATTTGCCATTTACCCAACTCTCTTTATCGTATATTATTCTATAAATCACCCATCATATCAACCAATTTAATCTTCTTAAACTTATAATGTTGATCCTTTATAACTTTCGTGAGCCAACCTGGTTTTTAATTCACAGCCACCTTTTTTCTATAAAAAACATGCCTGTTTTGAATACTTAAAAAATTATTTAAAAACTTTTTCCACATTTGATCACATCTCCAATTAATTCAGTTACGTGAGTCACAATAGATAATTATTGTCTCATCCCTTCAAAATCTGTTTTTTTTTAATTTGTACCCGAAATGTCATTATTCTTTATTTCCATGTGCAGCATAAAACCAAACCTGATTGAACAATGACCACTTCCTACCAGAGGTTTCAACCATTTCTATATTAAAAGTTAACAAAAAATTAAAATATCGTTGTTTCTAATAGACTCCTTGTCGAGTTGATGAAGAAAACCATCCTGAACAGTATTTTAAAACCTGTCTCCCTCATAATTTGCTACATGCCTGAAATTCAAATCCCACATAATTATGAAATCGATAACAGCTGAATTCCTTATATCACTGTAGAGTTATCTTGTGGTCTGTAGTAATTTCCAACTATAAGTCTTTTCCCCTTATAACCACTAACAGAAACCCAAATAGATTCAATCTCACTGCTGTTAGCTTTGCTATCTTCAACTTGAACGGGATGTAACTCACATTTTACATTTTAAACATACTCCTCCCCCTTTTATAGTCCTCTAGCCCTATCAAACAACCTATAACCCTGTATTTTAAAAGAAATTTCTGTTATCAAAATTGTCTACATTTAATCAAAGTTCGGTTATTCCCATTACAACAAAATCCTCCTTTCCGGATAGTGTTCTAAAGTCATCTGATTTATTTCTTATACTTCTAGCATTACAATAACAACAGTTGGCTTCACAATTTAAATTACTTCTGTAATTTGTTTCTACACTACAGTTATTGCGACATTTGAATTTCAAACGTCTTCACTCTCCCGTAGCGCCCTGAATATAAACTTTAGTCTGAAAATTGTAATTTTGCTTCCTTTATTAGCCTTTAACTACTTTGAGATACTTATTAGCCTCACACAGCTCTTTCCTTCTCTATCTGTCAGTATTTTGCAAAAATCTGGACGTTTCGGCGACTTAACTCATTTTACTTATATTTTTTTTTTCAAGCAGGAAACGACTTTAGTGCCTAATCACTTAATCCAATCGAAAACAACAACAACAAAATGAAAAGCATTAATAAATAAGTTTTAAAAATATCTTTGAAGATTTACTCCACGGATCTTAAAAAAGGTCTCACATGGTTTGTTGAAGCCTAACACCATCTGAAGGTTATTTTGCAATTATAAAATCGTGTATTACAATTGTAGTTTAAAGCAGTTACAGAATTTAGTTAAACATATTAATATAAGATGGGTCAAACGATGAATTTAAATAAAATGTTTTATGAAAGATGCATTATCTATTGGGTGATCTTCAGAAGATATAGGTTAAAAACAAACTCCAGTATGACTGTATTCCAAATACTATGTAAATCAGGCGTTTACTTTGTTCAGATACTAATGTGATTTAGAACGTGAACAAACTAGGTGATATTTTAAAGAATGGTATTTATGTCAAGTAAATGAGGTGAGGTCTAAAGGAATTTCATTCTTTTGACGCCACAATATTCGGTTTAAATGAGGAGTTAAATTTAATTATCAACATCACATCAAACATGTTTTTGCACAGAAAGCAAAGCTATTTTGGCTGCTCAATATTTCAAATAGTTTATAAAAGAAGAACAAATGCCAATGGGAAGGGTGTGTAAAAACGGAGTAAAGAATTATAGAAGGGTGTGTTTCAAGAGAAGAAAAAGGGGTGAACTCGTATCCTCAAGGAATCTTTGAAACCGTTATTTCATTTCTAGGTCATATAACTATCCCTCCCTGTTTTGTATTATTAAAACATATTTGTGAAAGATATTCTTTTTAGGATTTCTTTTTCTGTCAAGAAAGTTTGCCCTTTTCAGCATACCTTTACGCATATTTGTCCAGACTTTATGTTTTTGAATTGTACTCTCACAATACCAGTGTTCATAATGATTAATATTGTGTTATTTATAATTATTATTTATACTGATTTAAAGTTTATACAATTCGCTCTGGCAATAGATAAAAAGAAAAAAAAGAATATTTCGGTAACTATATAGATTTTTTTTATTATTTGGGATGTTGTGTAACTATATGGGTTGTTATTATTTGTCCTAATGGGTGACAACATAAACTGGTATTATTCTCTTATGGTAATCTAGTTCTCAATACCCTTTGAACTTTTGAATAAATAACTTCTCATAAGATATTATTTTCAGGGCCGTGGTGGGTAAGTGGGGGGGGGCGACATTAAACATCCACATATCTTATACATATATATGTTGATATACCATACGAACACACTCACATACATCGTACGCATAGAAATAAACAGCGTTACATTAAACTAAATGACCGAGTCCGTATGCATAGAGTTATTGAGGGGACGGACCCGTGATTGCTCCCCTTGTGCATGTTCCTGATGATTTTAGGGTTAAATATTATTCGTCCTTCATATTTTGATATCAATAGGCTAATGTACAGGAAGTTGATTGTTGGAAAGTACTTATGAGATTGTTTTTTTTTGGGGGGGGTTGAAAGTTGAGGTGAATTATAATATAGTTGGATTAGAAAACCAAGAATAAAACTAAAATGGATTAAGATGTATATATATCTTTATGGCGAAACACTAAAATACTTTAAAACGCTAAG
>NW_013665678.1:482987-483790 GCF_000517525.1 Limulus polyphemus
GCAGCAATTCCTCTACCTTTAGCCGGTGGTAATGAAGCAGCAGCGATTTCTCTAGTTTTAGCCAGTGGTAATTAAGCAGCAGCAATTCCTCTACCTTTAGCCGGTGGTAATGAAGCAGCAGCGATTTCTCTAGTTTTAGCCAGTGGTAATTAAGCAGCAGCAATTCCTCTACCTTTAGCCGGTGGTAATGAAGCAGCAGTGATTCCTTTACCTTTAGCCAGTGGTAATGAAGCAGCAGTGATTCCTTTACTTTTAGCCAGTGGTAATGAAGCAGCAGTGATTCCTTTACCTTTAGCCAGTGGTAATGAAGCAGAAGCAATTCCTTTACCTTTAACTGGCGGTAATGAAGCAGCAGCGATTCCTTTACCTTTAGCCGGTGGTAATGAAGCAGCAGTGATTTCTCAATTTTTAGCCAGTGATAATTAAGCAGAAGCAATTCCTTTACCTTTAGCCAGTGGTAATGAAGCAGCAGCGATTTCTCTACTTTTAGCCGGTGATAATTAAGCAGCAGCAATTCCTTTACCTTTTAGCCGGTGGTAATGAAGCAACAGTGATTCCTTTACCTTTAGCCAGTGGTAATGAAGCAGCAGCGATTTCTCTACTTTTAGCCGGGGGTAATGAAGCAGCAGTGATTCCTTTACCTTTACCCGGTGATAATTAAGCAGTAGCGATTCATTTACCTTTAGCCAGTGGTAATGAAGCAGCAGCGATCCCTTTACCTTTAGCCAGTGGTAATGAAGCAGCAGCGATCCCTTTACCTTTAGCCAGTGGTAATGAAGCAGCAGTGATTCCTTTACTTTTAG
>NW_013665678.1:484660-509215 GCF_000517525.1 Limulus polyphemus
ATACTACATTTTCTTGTGTGTGTGTGTGTGTGTGTTTCTCTATCAACCCATCCTATCTATCTTTATAGGCCCCTAGTGGCACAACGGTATGTCTGCGGACTTACAACGCTAGAAACAGGGTTTCGATACCCATGGTAGGTAGAGCACAAATAGCCCATTGTGTAGCTTTGCGCTTAACTACAAACAAAATTATCTTTACATATATATTAGACCAAATAAAAATACACATTAATTGTTATATACATATATATGTGTGTGAATACAAGAGAGCGCTTTCTAACCAACAAAAGTTTTCTACAAGATGAAATTATAAACAATTTAAAAATAGGCATTCACTTCATTAAGTGAGAGAAGCATTTGTAACATCACTTGTTCTGTATTTTTAAAAGTGAGAATACTACTATGTCTTTATTTTCATGCCCTAATTTCGTGAAACATGAAGCTGTAATGTTTCTCTTTTTTTTCTTCATTTTTTTTTGTGTGTGTTTCGCGGAAGAAAAATTGGGTGGTAGCGCCTGGGATGAGAAGCAGCATGTGTACCAAAGCGAAGACAATACAAACAATTGGCTCATCAAAGCCATCAGTGGTTTAAAACATCCTAGTTCACGCTTTTATTGCACGTCCCAGATCTGTACGAGTAAACACTAAGGCTCTCTCTGTTCTAATAGGTGTGATGTGGCACGAGTAGTCTTCTATGCATTATCGAGAACTTGTTTACCTCAGAGTTCATTTATTAAATGTTCATAAATCAAACATATTTCTATTCAATGAACTCATGCGGCGCAATATAAACAAAAATCTAAGACATAAGGAAAATTTAAGATGTTTTTAAAAAGTAACGTCAAAATTTTGGGTGTACATTTTAATTAATTAATAAAATAATTTAAATGTTTTTCAGGTGATGTTGCCCGGCATGGCCAGGTGGTTAGGAAACTCGACTCGCAATCTGCTGGTCGTGGGTTCGAATCTCCGTCCCACCAAACTTGCTCGCCCTTTCAGCCGTGGGGGCGTTATAATGTGACGGTCAATCCCACTATTCGTTGGTAAAAAAGAAGCCCAAGAGTTGGCGATGGGTGGTGATGACTAGCTGCCTTCCCTCTACTCGTACACTGCTAAATAGCAGATAGCCCTCGTGTAGCTTTGCGCGAAATTCAAAAAACAAAAGAAGACAAACAGGTGATGTTTCTTCAAATGAAGAAAAACATCAAAAGCGATATATATACTTGAGGTGAAAAAGCAGAAAAAATGCATTTCATACTAATTCATAGAATCCGTCGTTTTCATTTTAGTAATTTATCTCGTAAAATTGTATGCTAGAAAAAACAATGAAACTGATAATTTAAGACTTCAGATTGTTTTTTATTAGATTGCATAAATCTACCAATTGCTTCCGAAATATAGTGACACTTAAACTTATTGACCTGTTGGTTATATTCTCCGTGTAGAATAGGTCAGATTTAACCATTTCCAAAATATACTCATTTACTTCTATTGGAGGAAATAAGACTGATTTTTGGAGAGAGAAAAAAATCAGTATTTCTAGAAGACTTGCAAGGGAAGTAGAGAACGTCTCGTGGTTCCGCGTCAGACCACGTATTCGAGTTCTTTTGAAAGATTTAAGGTAACATTTAAATTATGCTTTCAGAATCCTCACGAATACAGAGAATTTAAAACATCCCATTCTTCCCACCTCAATAGATTTAGTCTTCATAATTTTAGTTAAAAGAATTTATTCCATATAATATTTTTAAAAGATTTAAAGTACAAGAAGCTAGTAGGATCAATATCCCATTCTTCTTTCATCCAGTTTGGGAGAGTATGATACAGTTTCTTTCGGACAGAGGTCAGCAGGCTCACATTGGCAGCCACTCTCAACGAACACAAAGTCTTGTTGAAATAATGAACCACGCATGCGTGGAAGAACAAACACAGAGACAAGCAAGAACTCTTGGACACAGTTTCATACGAGAATGTTACAACTCCTATGCCTAAAGGAGATGACAATTTTAGTACAGGAAGAAACCCGAGAGTTCAAGCAAACATTTATATATTAGATTGTCTCAATATCTTAATGAACAATGAGATATTCAGTTTTACATGGAGGTTACTTATATGAACTTCAGTACGTAAGTAGCAAGTTAACGATATACAGAATTTAAGAAAAAATAATAATAACATTGGCAACTCATCACACAAAGCGATAACAGGTCTTGGCGTATTTGAATTTATATTAATAGCAGTAGTTCTGGACTGCAGGAATGATTTGTACTTCCATTGCTACGGTTTGGATTTTATTTTTTTGAAGTTGTTTTAGTGGCATTCCCAATTCGTACAAATCCACTATTACAAAATGAATTTGATTAATCCTTATCGAACTTTACAGCCTTACTGTTCAACTTTAACTTATTTTGGTTTGTCAGGTTTGAAAGTATGGAAGAAGATCTTAAAAGGTATTTAGGTTTTAACCACAATTGATCCTTTGATATAACTAATAAACTCCATTTTGACCATTTCACCTTACAGACCCGTATGCAGAATGTTTGAAAGGGGATTGTGGGGGGAATCTAATTTGTGAGATCAAAAGCCAACACATATTTTGCGAAGTACAATCATCATGCAAAACATGCTAATGCTACGAGGGTCTGGGGTCATGTGACTACTTCAAGCTAAAAAATGCTAATGCTTCATCAAATAAATGTACACTATGTAGAAATCGTTAAATACCATAAGCTATAACCCCCTCGAACCTCCTGTATGTGTGCGTGCCTTATCTTTACTCGCTTTGGTTTTATTATATTCAGCTATCAGCTGAGATGTTGTTCTGACCTTCGATTAATGGTTATTCATATCTTAGGTTGCACTGAAACCTGACCGTAAGAAGTGTTGCTAATGTTGTCCAGAGGCTACGAATCTGATTTGTTAATATCAATTTCAATTTGAATTTTTCTTGATGATCTTATTAATTTTGGTTTCCTAAGTAATTATGATGTATATTATATCTCTTTTTGCGTGTATGTAGATACAAATTTTATCATGAAACATATGTTATTAATACTAGATAGATGAACGGCTGAGAGTACTTTTGTTTTTCAACCCTTCTTTACATTTATACAAGATCAATTTTTAACACATGTATAACTTGTATTTGCCATGTTTCATAATAGTTTTGTTTTTACTTTTATGTATCTTCCAATCCTTAGAAACTAAATTCTGTTTTAGCTTGAGCATATCATCAGAAATGGAATTCGGCAAAACTGACACACAATCCCTTGGATTCAAATATATCTGTCCATAATTTTGAACTACCAATCAAAGGAAAAGCAGCCAGCTAGGTGCACCTGCTGTCACCAGAGTTTTTGATTGCCACTTTTGCAATGCGCTCACAGATGAAAGTACAATACATAATCGGCAGATGATATCTCGAACTCTTCGATCCACAACCCTAAAAGCTAACCACTACACCACGCTCGGTCCTCAAATGATCACGTTAGCTTTTTTTTTCACTTAATTATACTGCAACAGTTAAACCTCATTTAAAAAATTTCCGTTAATTCTGTATACTTCCTCACATATCGTTTTTAAATATGTAAAGATTTTCTAGTTTACTGCAATGAATTTATTATGGAAAATGTATAGATAGATTGGTCTGGTACTGGACTATGTTACTGCATGTCGAATGTAATTCCATGTAGCTATGGTATCCTATCTCAAAATTCATGTATTTCTCTATATCATTCTCTGGTTTTGGTTAAGTTCAGGAAGCTCGCTGTTCTCTACCGGAAAACATGACCGTAGTTTGTTTGATAAGCTAGATTGTATCTGTCTATTCATTGACCTGTTGGATCTTGATGACGAATCAAACTGGCCTCGTGAGAAAGATGGGGTTGTTGTTAAATTGCTTTTCCTGATTGTGATTGGCTCACCTAACAGAAGTGATGACAGTTGTCAGATTTGTTTCTTTGTTTATAATTTTCGCGCAAATCTACACAAGGGCTATCTGCGCATAGCCGTCCCTAATTTTCAAATGATAAACTAGAGTAAGACAACTAGTCAACTTATTCATGTATTAAAAACCTCAGATTTGTTACTTGTTTCAAGTGTTCTTCGTGTAAATGATAAACTAGAGTAAGACAACTAGTCAACTTATTCATGTATTAAAAACCTCAGATTTGTTACTTGTTTTGAGTGTTCTTCGTGTAAATGATTTCAACTAAATTCCACAAATCTATAACTCATTGATCAAATCCAGTAGATCTCCCGATATTGTGGTGTTCGTCTTGAAACTTCTGTCTTACCACATTGGTGATGAAAGTGAAATAATTTCAGTTTGTTTGTTTGTTGTTAAGCATAAAGCTACACTATGGTCTATCTGTGCTCTGCCAACTACTGGTACGAAACCCTTTTTTTTGGGTTATAAGCCTACAGACTCACCCCTGTGCCACTACGAGGCGTTAATTTTGAATAAAAAGAATTAATTATATTATGGTCTTAAGCACGCGGTGTTCAAGAAACAAGATAATAAAAACTTGTAATCTAGAAGAACTTATTGCAACCTCGAGATTGATCATTCCTTAAAAATATTTTTAATATTCTTAGTCACTCAATCATAATACTTCTATCATTGGTTTAGTCTGTTTATAGATAAACTCTGCTCATCACGTCCTTTAGCAATATTTTAAGCATACTGTTATGTACGGCAATAACCTTTTAAAAGTATATAAACATAATACGGAACCAAAAGTATTAAAATACTTAATTAAATTATTATTGTTCTAAATAAGAAGTAATATGTGATATTGCGTTCATGTTGATTATTTGTTTGTTTATCTAGAAACTAATCATACACGAGTAGTTGATGTAGACCAAAGTCAAAATCAAACGTAAAGTACTCAAGTGGTTTTTCTCCCCAGGGGATCAGCTGGATGTCTGCAGACTTACAACGCTAGAAACCGGGTTTCGATACACACAGTTAGCCCATTGTGTAGCTTTGTGCTTAACTTCAAACAAACAATCAAGTGGTTTTATATTTTCTTTCAGTATCTGAAGTTCGGTTTCGTTTTTTCAGTTTTCGCCGTAAAGGAGTTGATGCAGCTATTTACTGGAAACGTGGTTTACACTAGCGAACAACATTGTCTTAAAACATATAAAGTTCAGTAATAACTAACGGTGCACGAGAACCTATTCGTGATAATCAATGTGGAGAGTTTGGAGGTCACATACTGTATTCGTGGGCTTGAAATTGATCTTGATATTTCTACTTCCGATCAACTGTAGATGTCAGTAAACGTATGGGCTGATTGTCATAGCCCTAGAGTAGTGAATGTGTTTCGTTATTATGGCTCGACCTCTTAATCTTGATATATAGGTAGCTACAAACAGTGATGGACAAGAGGGGGTTCAGGAGGAGAATACTCAGTGACATGTTTTTAGGAAGGAAAAGGGGAACTGATGGAAAGAGAGTTGTGATTTTTGGAGATGCAATCTTTCTACAATTTCTAAAATGTTGAATACAATACTATGATATTATATGTTAACATAATATAGACAATATAGTGATCTGAACCTTTAAAAAGTATTAATTTAACACCTACACGACATTTAGCTGTACTCGATTATTTCAAATGGAATTGGATGATCTACTCATTAGGAAGATTAAATGAGGGGGGGGGGCTTATATCGACTTTTGGAGTAAGATTCCTTATGAGCTCTAAAGAGGATGGACTTCTATGGATTGAATAGAGAAACTGGGTGCATTAATCCAGCAGTAAAGGTTGTAAACTTTCCGCAGAATTTAGCAATGAACGAAATCAATTATAGCTTGCTAATTAATAAATATACTTAAAGATGATAGCTCAAGAACAGAAAAAGAAAACTTAATCTTAACAAAGTAAATAGAAGATATGAGTAGCATGTTAGTGTAAGTTTAACTGGTTTTTTTCAGTAAAATGGTATCTTGAAGATTAATAAGGTGAAGCAAATTGATATACCTTTCTGAAGGACAACAGAAGAAAAGGATCATATGAAAAGAAGCTTATTCAGTTATTAAAACTTTTGTACTAAAACTATGAGCTTATAGTGAGTAGAAATGCCCTTAAATGGTGCTATGTTATATTCCGAACAATAATGTCGTTCTACCCCCAAAACAGTGTTTTGTCACCTGTATATAGCCAATAAAAAATGTTTGGTATTGTTAACGCTAATAGATCCCTGATCATTGTTGTACACTGGTAGATTTCAATAAAACAAGTACTTAACACTAAGCTGGTTTTGTGTCTTTTCAATGAGCTTATTTAAGGTCGTTGTTGAAAACGAAGGAAAATACAATGGCGAAAGACATAAAAAGTATTTTTTATCATTTTAAAACTTTCAATAGTGAGTTTCCAATTCCATTCATATGATCACTTTGTGTAAAGCACTCAGTTGCCCTGGAAATGGTCCTAGGAATAGGGCTAAAAGCTTAATTAAAATGTTTTCAAAGCCCATTTTATGTTTCTTTCCAACGTTGTAACTATCATATATATATCTTCAAAGATTTTGGATACAATGATTAAGTAAAATATCCAACTTGGTACTTGTTCAAACAACACCTATCAAAATATATTTCTGACTCACACCTGAATTTTTTTTTATGCTAATTTGAAAGGAATGTTGTCAGATGTGTCTGAGAACTTCTTTTACTATCTACAAAGAACATTCGTCAGATACACCATGTCCGGGTCGAAGATATCCGTCTTGCTAGATACGTATATATATATAATTTTGACTTTCTTATAGACTTAAGTTAATTGAGTGGTATTGCATCAATAAAAAGTATCATTGCAGTATATAAAACATTAGCAACATATAGAGCAAGGGACAAAAAGTATATCTCATTATTTGTCATTCTTATATGTTGTGATTTTTTATGGCCAGCCATGAATGATAAGTTTTTACTGGCTGCGCTTTTTAAACGGAAGACGATAAAATAGAGTTATATTTCGGTTATTTGGAGACAATGCACAGTAATTTACGTTTAGACTATTTGGAGACAATGCACAGTGGTTTAAGTTTTGGCTGTTTGAAGACAATGCACAGTGGTTTACGTTTAGGTTACTTGAAGACAATGCACAGTAGTTTACGTTTAGGCTGTTTGGAGACAATGCACAGTAATTTACGTTTAGACTATTTGGAGACAATGCACAGTGGTTTAAGTTTTGGCTGTTTGAAGACAATACACAGTGGTTTACGTTTAGGTTACTTGAAGACAATGCACAGTAATTTACGTTTAGACTATTTGGAGACAATGCACAGTGGTTTAAGTTTTGGCTGTTTGAAGACAATGCACAGTGGTTTAAGTTTTGGCTGTTTGAAGACAATACACAGTAGTTTACGTTTAGACTATTTGGAGACAATGCACAGTGGTTTAAGTTTTGGCTGTTTGAAGACAATACACAGTGGTTTACGTTTAGGTTACTTGAAGACAATGCATAGTAGTTTACGTTTAGGCTGTTTGGAGACAATGCACAGTGGTTTCCGTTTAGACTATATAGAGGCAATGCACAGCGGCTTACTTTTTATTTTGAGACGATGTACAGTGGTCTATGTGTAGGTTATTTGTAGACGATGCACAGTGGTTTACGTTTAGACTATTTGGAGATAATGCACAGTGGTTTACTTTTCATTTGGAGATGAAGTACAATGGTTTACGTTAATATTATTTGGAGGATGCGCAGTGGTTTACCATTAAGTTATTTTTTAATTTTTTGCAAGCAACTGTTTGCGTTTATGAATGGTTTTTCCATGGTAATAAATCAAATTCTTATTGGTACTAAATAATACCAATAATTTTCTAATCAGTAGTGGAATCTTCACCGCTGAATTTGAATGTTATGTTTATACAGTGGGTTCTACGCATATAAAGTTTATCGCTAAAGATCAGTTTATTGTGTTTTCGGAAATAAAGCCCACTGTTGTCAGCAGTGCTCGAATTGAAAGGGAACAGAGAAGAACGCCGTTTCGCCTGCTAACATAGAGAAAACAATTCGCCCCCTTGTTAACACAAGGAAAAAATGGAGCTATGACTATCAAATGACTGATAGTAAAAAACGTGCATCTGTGAGTAGACTTCCACTTGTTAACTTTCTTTTAAAGAAAACTCAAGTGCTGGTTGTCAGGATGAGATCTGAGAGACTTTATTAGAAAACAAGAATATAAACTGTAGATTTTGTTGAGAGAATTAATATTTCCCAATCATTTTGTTTAGTGTTATTTTCTATGAAAAAACTATTTTGTTTCTTTGCATATGTATCTGTGTCTAATGAGTTTAGGGTTGCGTTACGAAAAATGCAAAAATCCAATAATAAATTCCCAAAACGAATATTTCAAATCCAACGTTTCGCTTAAATCTGTCCTACGATGTCCAATCCCAAAGTATCTAAACTGATAACCAACAATGCTTTATTTCGTAATACATTTTAAATTTAGGCCATGTAGGTGCGTGGCAAACTATATATGACTTCTATTTTTTTTCACAAAAAAAGTGATGTTGTTGTTGTTTCTTAGCGTAAAGGTACACAATAGGCTATCTGCACTCTGTCCATCGAGGGAAGTCAAGCCCCAAATTTTAGCATTGTAAGTCCGCAAACTTATCGCTGATTCGCCAGAGAAAAAAAAGGAAGTGCCATCCCAAAGAAAGAACAACATATGAAAATACTACATTGTACTTCAATTTTTTTTTCCTGGTTCCAAAGTTGTGTGAAATTAGTTTCTGCTTTTTAACTTAGCAATAAACTGTATTATGTATAGACTGTGTAATATTATCATTAGATTTGATATAAATGGATGAAAATTGTTATAAGTTTGATTCGTTTAATGATTTGTTTTTCTATTTTGAAGAATCCTTTTTATGTAAGACACCATTTTTTGCAGATCACGTCTTTATAGTTTTGAAAGATAATAAATTAACCCTTTATCCTTAAATCAACTAACCATTGAATTTGTTTAAAGTTTAAACAAGATATTAAAATTAAGATATTTTTAACAGGATAGAGTAAGAATGTTACTAATAACGCTGTATAAAAAATATGGTCTAAATGAGTGAATGCTCCCATGGAGTAATCTGGTATGGACTTAGTAACCAACAGGAAGTTAGATACCCATAAAACGATCAGAGATTCTAATGAACTAACAAGACAGTTATGAATACTCATGGCGTGTGAGCAGGCGAAATGAAATATTAGACTTGTCACAAAATAAAACACAAATTCTTTTTTGCAAATTTTTGTTAACGGGAAGCAATATGGTACACAACACAGGATACATGGTTGACGAGGTATGACGCGATTATACTTAGTGATAATAAGCACTTAGAACATGACAAAACTGCATAGAAGAGTACACGCTGGTTAGCTGACATACAAGAGATAGCCCAAGACAGAAAGTTCCTCACAGACGATTCTCACTATCACATCCAAAACGACAGAGCAGATAAAAACCAATCAGATACAATAACCTACCTCCTTACAAGGTCTGTGGAACTCAAAGGGTGGAACCCAAGCGTGCTACTTCTCTGTCTGCCTCTGGCGATCAACCATAGAACAGACGTCCAATTGGAAAAACCTCCAACGTCCATCACCTAGGGCAGCGGTTCTTGATTTCATTGCACTGCGACCTTTCTAACAAACATTACTACACGGTCACTACTCTGTATTATCGCAGAAATGTTAGTACTGATAAATTAACTATACATTACAAACCATTATCAACAAAACTCATATGATGACAATCATATGTTTTGAAATTACGCAAGTATTCACGATCCCTTGAAAGGCACTTGTGACTCTCTTTGAAGCCGGACTCACAGTTTGAGAACCGCTGACCTAGGAGAGAGTAAAATGGCACTGTAATTGCCCATACCATAAAGCTACATCCCTAGGAAGCTTTATCAACATGGCCACTGGTGTACTGATTCCTATGGTTAAACTTGGAACCAAGATAGAACAAATATGTTGGATAAGTAGATATATACACAAATAAAACGAGAACTATAAGACGGTATTGTTGTACAAGTAACAATACGAACACTCGTATTAGGTCATTCTAGAAATATATCGAAGCTTGTAAGGAATTATATTCCTTCAATAACATTTAACATTTCTCCCTAAAGTAGGAAATATATTGTCTCCAGGTGGATCAGCGGTAAGTTTGCCGACTTACAATGCTGAAACCTGGGGTTCAATTCCCCGCAGTGGCAAGAGCATTAATAGCCTATTATGTGTCTTTGTGCTAAAACAACATGTAATGTATTACATATTTTGTATGTTAATAAAATTATAGACTTCAAGGCATTTTATTGTTTTTGTAGAGTTAGAAAATTTGGCTGCAATTGTTGTTCTTGATTCTACATATATGGATTATGTGAAAAGCTGCACAATGGATTATTTGCAATGACCCAATCGCAGGGTTTGAACCCCGGATTATAGTGTTATAAGCCCTCAAGCTTACCGCTGAGCCACGGGCTGGCAGTGGAGCTGTTCTAATTTAGTTATTTCCATGATTATAGTAAACATCGTTCAGTTTTTCTTCTGTTTTTACTTCAAGGACTGGGAGTGTCAGTTTTGGTAACAATTTAAATCGTTTCTCAGGTATGTGAAGAGTAGTTACTTCAACTGTATTTAAAATTTTTTGTTTCATGCTGAATGTTTCTTTTCTCTTCAATATATATTCATTATTGAAATTATTTTTTATTATCTGACTTGCAAAACTGAAGTACTTATTTTGTCACAGCCATGCTAGGCCTAAGACTAAAACAGGTCACACATATGAGTAAGCTTAGAAATGGTGGTTAACAATCTAAAGTGTAATCACTTTACGTTAGTATAATGTGTTTTAACTTTGAGCCATTTTGATTAACTGGCTGAATGAAAACAGTGACTGTGCTAGCTCAGAAGCATTGGCCGTTCCTACTGTTTTTGTTTTAAACTAAGACTAAAACATTTCGGAACAAAATTTCAAATAATACACTAAAAGTAATTATTCCGTTTACTGTTTGCTTTTGAATTTCGCGCAAAGCTACACGAGGGCTATCTGCGCTAGCCGTCCCTAATTTAGCAGTGTAAGAAGGCAACTAGTCATCACCACCAACCGCCAACTCTTGGGCTACTCTTTTACCAACGAATAGTGGGATTGACAGTCACATTATAACGCTCCCACGGCCGAAAGGGCGAGCATGTTTGGTGGTACGGGGATTCGAACCCGCGACCCTCAGATTGCGAGTCCTTGCACTTATGGAGAAATATATATTGGGGAACTGGGCAACCAATTATTCAGAGAATAAAGAAACATTAGGATTCCACCATCAGATGGGTGCATTGCATTGGTCATATCACTAACTGGAAACAACATCTAATTCTATAAAACCTCAAAAATAAATAATTATTGAAAATTGAATTATAGAATCTTTTATGTAATCAATCCTTCATCAAAGAAATAATGTTACAAATATTCTAAAAAAGTTAAACTGAAAATACAAAATAAAAATCATAAAAAACAATACTAAACTTTAAAATAAGAAATATATATATACATAGTTTGGCAGGTATTCACATGAGTTATATTAGACAAAGTAATATTTAATGAAATGTTTAAATATCGTGGTAAATTATTAAAATAAACTAAAATAACATAACTCAAGAAGGTTATAAAAATTTAAAATAACATAAATCAAAAATTATAAAAGAATACAATTACACAAATTAATAGGTATAAATACTAGATTTGCTTTCGCAGGGTTCCCGAAAGTGTTCTGTTTCAAGAGTAAATAAAAACAAAATCAAGAGTAACAAATAATTTTATTTATTTCTTTTGAAGTTTATATGTCACGCTGTGTTGTAGCCTACAGGGAACATAATTCTTCTCGTGGCTCATGACATGCGCATGTTCTACTGACGTCACGACAGTACAAATTGCAACATTCAGCGTCCCTTATGTGACGTCATTTTAGTGCCTACTAACTGACTGACAGACAACACACTACTCGATAGTGGTGCAAGTGGTTGAAGCAGGTGACCCCTCCAGGTGGCCTTCGGCCCCTTATGAGGAAATTAAACATTAAAACATTAAAAAGCATAAATTAAAATTATACATTATAAATCCTTAAAATAAAAAATGCAAAATATTAACAATAAACCTATTAAAATGTTATCTAAAAACCAACCATTTTCGTTTTTGTTTGTTGTTAAGCGTAAAGCTTTTAATCCCTCAGACGTATCATTAAGTACCTGGAGTCAAAGACCAAGTGACGTCAACATTTAACATGTGTAAAACCAAATTACAGCACGATTAAATAAAACGATAAGTTTAAAATATTAACAATATAAACTAAATGAAGAATTATAACCATTAATTCATTTATATATATATGTTTTTGTTTGAATTCATTTATTTGAAGAATGTTTATGTTTTAAATAATATGTATATTATATATATATATGTCTTATATAAAATAGGAAGATAAACTTTATTATATATATATATAAATACAATATAGTAGAGATGGCATTTGCATCATCCCTTGCATCATAATGGCACAAGCACACAGTGCAGAAGAATGTTAAATTAAACTTATTTGTGATTGAATAATTATATACATTGCCATACGTTAATTCTTGTCTGGGACACAATTAATACACCATTATTATAATTATTAATTAATATTAATTTCGAATTTTGAGTTATCGTGAAATAAAAAAGAAGCAGAAGAAAGAAGAACAAGAAATTCAAACTTTTGCTATGATATTCACAGATATTCCCTAAACTTGTGACTCGGTCATTACATAGATATTCTTATGAAAGGAAACACTGTATAGTACTGTAAAGTTCTGATGACCTATTGAGGAGATATTTACAATACCATTCGATTAACAATCCGAGTCATTCCTACACAGGCAATGCTACCTCTGTAGAGGTATGTTTGTTTGAATTTAAGCACAAAGCAACATGATGGGCTATCTGTGCTCTGCCCACCATGAGTATCGAAACCCGTATTTTAGGGTTATAAGTCCGCAGACATTCCGCTGTGCCACTGGGGGGCTAATAGGGTTATAAATAACAGATTTAATAGGTAACTTAAAACAGACGTTTTTATTACTTGTAACGAGTATAAATTAAATGAATTAATATTTGACCACGAACTAGAAGCATATTCAAATATGGATCTTATAAATAATTTATAGATTTTGATTATTGTTTTTACTGTTACAATTTTTATTTTACATATTGAACGTAATCAAACCATTCTTTGTTAAAAATTTTTCCAATTTAATATTCTATAAAAACCAAAGCCTTTTTTTAGAATTTACAGGTTTAATATTCTCATAATAAGTTTCTATCTAAATATTTTATAAATCAGGGACAGCTTGAAGTTTTATATAATTCTTTTTATAAAAAAAAGGATAAACTATCATTTCTTGTGATTAATTGCAATTCTTGAACTAATTCCAAATTTAGATAAAGATAACTGTATATTGTTAATAAGCTTAGAAGCAAGTGTTGAAGATGGTCAATATACAATGTCATCTGCATATTGGGCCATATTAACCTGTTTAATATTACTTGGGCTGAACATGACTCAGTAGTAAGCGTAGTGGACTGTGTACCTGGGTCTCTGTGGTTTGGTTCTCGTTATTGCCGAAAAAACAAACACTCTCTTTACTATTCGGTTTGTTTATGTTTGCTTGTTTGTTGAATTTCGCGCAAAGCTACTCCAGAGCTACCAGCAATAGACGTCCATAATTTATAGGTAATAGACTAGAGGGAAGGCAGCTAGTCACCACTACCCACCGCCAACTATTGGGTTACTCTTTACCAACGAATAGTGGAATTGACCGTTATATTACAATGTCCCCACAGCTAAAAAGACGAGCATATTCGGAGAAAGGACTCAAACGTACGGCTCGTATATTGCAAGTTGAGTGTCTTAACCATAAGACATTGACGATGGATGGTGTTGACTAGCTGCCTTTCATAGTCTATCACTTCAAAATTAGGGATGACTAGTGTAAATAGTCCTTGTGAGCATGGAGTTTTGTTATTATCCTGAACCACGATAGTGGTTCATAATAGGGATCGCAAGAAATTGCGATAGGGGTTGAATAGGGGTTTTGAAAAGTCGAGTTGTTTTTTATATATTTTACATATGCTAAAAAAACACCATAATTCTAGTGTAAATGATCTTATCATTACACTTTGAAGTTAGCTGGTGTTCCTTTTAAAAAGCTTAAAAACAAGGTGAAACGGGAATTATAAGCAAATAATAGATGAATATTAGATGTCTGTAGCATCTACATACTCAATGCTTTGTACACTATGGAACTGGTGTCTTTAGGGGGCCAGCCCTCATATTATGTATAAAGTGAAGGAGTAGAACAAATCAATACATATAATATTAAATCTTATTATACACATTCATAGAATACATTCATAAAATACAGGTAGGTTTATTTAAAGCGATGTTTTAGACGTATATGTTATATTTGAAAAGGCTGCTATTCTACTGGTAAAATTGTACACACGCTTAGAGGGGGTTGTGTCTTAGTCTAAGCATATATTTGCTCATTGCTATGCATTATATATAGATAATTTAGTTACACAGAAACTATGAATGCTCGCTATATTCTCAAAAAAAAATATTCATGACGATCTGCAGCTGCAGTTTAACATTTTACATCTCGAAGTAATACGATCATATAGTCAATAGCTACTGTAAATCATCATGAACTGTATCAGCCAACTACTAGCTATGCTAGTATAAATGTATAAAGATAGCTACCATATCAAGTAATACTTTGTCAATAGATGAGCATAAAAAAGCTTGCAAACAAGATAAATAAAAAATTGGTATTTAAAAACCTGCAAATAGGGGTCGTAAAAAAGTAAGGAAACGAGGCTGGAGATGCTGTAGGCATTATTTACTCGAACTACAAATACCTACTATAAAACTCACAATTTTTTTGAGAAACAACGATTATTTTGTACACAATTCTAAAAATGAGACTGTTTCCAGTCTCAAAATTACAATAAAATACAAATAACATACTGTACAGAGAAAAATTTGTAAAAAAACCCGATTAGATTGGAAAACAGTTTCATAAACTTTACGTATATCACTGCGTCATCCTCAGGAGTGTCATGTTTTACAAAAAATAACACTTATTTATACCATTACCAGATCACCAATTCACATATTGTATAAAATGGTCAGAGTTAGACTGAAAACTGTTACTTGGAATATTTGTTGAAACGTTGTACATTTGCTGTTAAACTTATATTAAAGTTTTCTTCATTACCCATTCAAGCCGTCTCCAAGAATTATACAGTTTACGATTGCTTTGGGCTTGAAATGTATAGAGCTAATATTAATTCAGTTTTAATAACATCTGTAGTTAGGTCTTCGGTTGTTATAAATAATTTAACAGAAGTGGTACTTCTTTCTGATTATATTCCTAGTTGTTTCAGGTCTTCAATTAAATCGTTAGATATAGTACTATAATTTACACCTTTAATCACAATAATCTTTTGTTTATCTATTGAGTATGGTAATCTCACAAGTAGCTTTAATTGAATGAAGATTTTAAGTGCCCATGCTGATAATTTTTAATGTTTTTCTATTCTTGCCTTTGATAAATATTGTGTTATTTCTGAGTCTTTTTAATCGTATTTATTTTAGAATCAGAAAAACGTGCTTAATTTCTCTACATATTTTTATATAATTATAAGTAGTGTGTATTTCATCTACGATTACTGGTGGTAAACTTATAGTTTTCTATGTTGATTTGTCCTTCTTGTTATGGCTACCTACAATTATCATTTTTTATGATTTAGCCTTCTGATATTTTACTTCTGGTAGCTACCCGTGGTTTTCAACTCCGTTATCATGATTGAAGCCTGGATATGATGATATTGATATTTACTCCAATTTTTTTTATCGCGATATTTGTTTTGCATCTTTCACATCAACTTGAACTTGGTTGTTTGTACATACTCGTAAAACATTTATCTGACTGGTTATGTTTGATTCTATAAATGTTTAGCCTAATAACGAATTTTAAGTTTAACAAAAGTTCAGAACTTGTGTTAAAGACAAAGCTTGTGAAGAAAAGATTTTAAAATTGTTTTTAAAAAATTTTATACTTAGTTTTATAAAAACTACTAGAGCAGATTATCTTTGTGGACACGGAGGAGAAGTTAGCTCAATATATTAAAGGTTGGTTATAATAAATGAAGTTCAGTCAACCTGTGTTCATGTTGAACAGGGAAGACAACCTTCATCTGAAGAAAAACAAAACTAGATTTTTAAATAGATAAATACCACAGCTTAAATAACTAGTGGCATATAAGGTATACGAAATAGTACAAGGATATTTTTACGGAATTTTCAGGTCCACCCAGCCCAACGGCCACAAGAGGACGTGGGATGTTGGTCTAAATACATATCAGTAGCTGTGGCTCGAACGTTCAACGAAACTTCATAAAGACGATAATTATTGATTCAGTTTCTATGAAAATTAAACGTATTAATTTTAAGTAAATTGTAATGTTGGTTGTGTGTAGAGATAATTGATAGAAAAACAACTCCCATTAAAAATGACATCAAGAATTGAAGCGTTTCATTATCATAATTATCACTGACCATCAATATATTTGTTTTTACTAAGCAAGAAATAAGCGAAAAAGAGAACAGAAACTTCGTGTGAACTGTATAAAGACTTAATAAGAGTACAGGATACCCGAGTTTTCTTCTTTATGACGTAGTTACAGTTTTAAAACAAGCCTTTAAAGTTTACCTTTGTTTGTTCAAAATTCAACGGATTCGTGAACTTTTAATGGAAATATAACCAAATACCAGAAAAAGAGCGAAACGTATATAAACACATTTGTAGAAAGAATGATTTCCTACCTAACTTATATACAAATGATTATAGCTAAAATGTCATTACATGGTCCCAAATTTCGAATATTGTTGTCTAACCGCGATATCACAATGGTATGACTTATTATCACGTCTGATACAATGTGTATATGATAAACGCTATCAATATCGTGGAAACGCATAGCTTTGAATATCGTTATAAAACCGTACAATAGAGTAAAGAAAAAAGTCGATCACAATCATTGCCCTTACTATGATTTCTCTAGTCATGTTTTGTGTTTTACTATCTGCCTCTTTTCCTCTTTGTAATGATAATAATTGGTTGGGATGTTATCAATCGTGCAATAAAGAGGTGTGAATGATCCTATTTTATCCCGGATTGAGTCGACGGGAGGTCTTGACAAAACATTATTTGAGGCATCTCAGGCAGAGATTCCTTTGTAAACACACACGAGTTGGTCACTTGCTCGCCAAGGTTCACAAAACTATTTCAGTGGTCGATCGTAAAGGCAGTTTAGAACCTTCTACAGCAACGGACATGGTGGCAAGCCAAAACTTTGCAAACCTAACAAGGTCAGCTCGCCAAATTTCGCAAGAAGTAATAATGCTCTGAACTCTAAAGGAACATAATATTCATCTATAAGGGTTGCACATATTATATAAACTGACTAAAAGAGGGCCTAGACTGGCGTATAGAATTCTGTTAATGGTGTTTAGGGCAGATAGATTTGGGCAAACACTTCTCCCACAAGATATTTTCAACATATGAGGCAACGTGTTACATCAGCGGCCAAATTAATCATCAAATTATTGATACTGGTTCCAAGAAACGCATGCTGGGTTGTAGTAACCCGAAACTAGGGAGAAATCAGAATGATGGTTTAGGGTAGCATGATAGGATGCCATTGTTGGTCTATTTTTTAAAAGTTTGACTCCGAGAGAATAAGGCTATCTTACTGTATTGAAGGAACATGTTGGCCCGGCGATCGTGGATGTGCAAAACATACCAAAGGACTCATGTCTTCATTAGGTCCATGCTCCGCTCGGATACACATTGAATGTGAAGCAATACCTAGCTTTCGCTTTTCCAATCAGACAGTTAGGGTGCCGTGGTCCAGTGCAACGCCTTGCACGCTCTCACGAGCTTTCATCGTTAGAACTGTTTTTCTTGGGAGGGGGGCACATCATACACTTGGTGTTTTTGTCACACGTCCAAATAAGATGGAAGGTTTGAAGCAGCGAACATTGAATCTGAGCTAAAGAGTGACGATGTATCGTGACATGATCAGTGAACATTTTGGACAGCTAGCTGCAAGAGCAGAACTTACAAAATTCATGACGTTGTGCGAGTTTTGCATCACTCTATAGATACAAATATTACCTAGTATCTGTTACAACAGCGTAACTAAAAATTTATCTTCCATGTAAATACTCTGGGTAAGTTTACATCTTACTATGTATAACATAATATAATGTTTGCGGACAACAAAAGACCTATTGGTCCACCTCAGTTGTCACTTCCTCTAAACTAGCCCTTAAACTCACTGAAATTTACTGCCTCCACAACATCCGAAAGCAACCCATTCCAGAGGCCAATAATCCTCTCAGAAAAATAAAACTGTCTTAGCGGAAGATGACTCCTACCTTGTCAAAATTTACATTTGTGTCCTCTAGTCTTACTATTCTCGCTGTTAAGTATTAAAATTCGCTTTACAATCTTAAACACCTCAATCAGATCTCATCTAACTCTTCTTTTTTAAGTGAAATCAATTTTAGGGCTCTTAACCTCTCCTTATAATGTCAACCCCTTAATCCCAGGCACCATACTAGTAACCTTCCTCTGAACCCTTTCCAACAATTCAATGTCATTCCTAAGTTAAGGAGCTAAAACTGAATCCACTACTCCAAATGTGGCTTAACCACTAACCTATACAACAAAATTATAATATCTTTAGACTTGTATTCAATATTTCTGTAGATACAACATAAAATCCTATTTGCCCTACCACTAGCAATAACCCACTGCTTGGATGAGTTAAGAGACTGATGAACTATTACATGAAGATCCCTTTCTTTTGTGACACTATTAAGGTTATTCTCATCCAAATTACACTTATAATTTAAATTATGGTAACCCACATGCATTATCTTGCGTTTATTATAATTAAACCCACCTGCAATTTACTTGCCCAACTCACTAAATGATCTAAATCCGTTCGTAAAGCAGCAGCATCCTCTTCACAGCTAGCAACATCCAAGACCTTAGTATCATCCGCAAATTTAAGTAATTTATTGACTATTCCTTCATCTATGTCATTGATGTATTTGAAGAAGTGCAAAGGTCCTAAGACTTAGCCTTGAGGTACCACACTTGTGACATTAATAATGGCTGGAGACGGCATGAATGGGTAATGAAGAAAAATTGTAATATACGTTTAACATAACAGCAAATTTACAACGTTTCGACAAGGTTTTGTCATCATCAGGTACCATTGTGACATTAATCCAGTTTGACTGTACTCTACTTTCTTACATGCAGTCACTCTTCTATCCAATTTGCTAACTTGTCCCCCACACCTATAGATATAATTTTTTTACAAGCTTTTTAGTGGCATCTTGTCAAAGGCGTTCTGAAAATCCAGATACGCGAAATCTACACTCTTACCCTCATCTACATGAGCAGTAACCTTTTCAAAGAATATCAAAATAATTTTAAGGCAAAATTTTCTTTTGTAAAACCATGTTGACTATCCATTAAAATTATAAACGTTGTTAAATGACTTTGCAAAGTATCTTTTATCACATTATTCAAAACTTTTCCCACAATTAACGTAAGGCCTATAATTACTGGGACAATTTCTATTACTTACTTTGAAAAGAGGTGTGACATTAGCTAACTTCCAATTCTTTGGCACCTGCCCGTTATTCAAAGACTTAGAAAAATAGGAGCAAGTGGCTCACATATCCAATCCTTAACCTTCTTCAAAATCATTGGGAAAATATTATTTGGCCCATAAGCCTTATTTTCCACATTTGATCAGTCTCCAAATAACCTAGCTACCCAATTTACAACAGATATTGCTTGTCGCATTCCTTCAAAATTTGTTGTCTGGAAATTTGTAACCAAAATACCATTATTCCTGATCTCCATATGTAGCAAATCATCGAGCCTAATAGAGCAATGATTACTTACCCCCAAACGTTACCGAAATTCCATTCTATCAACAATTTCTGTATTTGAAATTAACAATAAAGCTAAAAGAGCATTGTGCTAGTACGTTCATTTACCAATTGGCGAAGAAAACCATCTTGAACAGTTTCCAAAAACGTTTCCCCTCATGGTTGGACTCTAACATTTCACAATCTATATGCCTGAAATTAAAATTAACCGTAATTATAACCTCATTAACAGATGAAATTTTAATCTCACTCTAGAGTTTCTCACTAATTTCATCAGTATCATCTGGTGGTCAGTAACACGTTCACTATAAAAGTATTTTCCCTTTATATCCACAAATAAAAGAATGGATTTAAACTCCTTGCTGTTATCTTTGATATTCTCAACTTCAACAGGATGTAACTCACATTTTTACTTATAAAGCCACTCATCTCCCTATCTATTTTATTTCTTATACTTCTAGCACTACAATAGCAACAATTAATCCTATCATCAGAACTTCTTCTATATTCATTTCCTATGGTAATCTTTTCTCAACATCTTATTGTTTTTGCATTTAGTTTATTCTGGCCCTCACCACTCTCTAGCTTTAGTTTAAAGCTGTCCTTACAGCTGAGTTAATAGTCCTTGCAAACAAGCCCTTTTACCTCACAGACTATCCTATCCACATGCCTTGTCAAGGAATCACCTATAATACTACAACCTCCTTAAGTTTATCATCCACATCCTTCTCTGATCCTTTTGTTTTCCTTTCCTTCCCTCCAATAATTCTCATCTGCACAAGCCAATAGCTGAAATTTGTTGCTCAATAGAACAATGCTCATTACAATTAAATCCACTACTTTTAGCTCTCATAGTCATAGTTAACTGATGTATCCTTTGCATGTAAAAGCTTAAGCTCTTCTTGAAATCCTGCTGCCGTTTCCCACAGTTTACATTTCTCTTTATCTATTGCCTCTATTTTAATTAGGATAGCTTCCAACTTCTCCACCAACCTACAAACTTTACATATAAATTGCACTACTAGTACTAGCTTCCTTAAAAGTACATACCAGTCCTGAGTTCGCAAATAAAATCCACTCATTGCATCCATCACACCTAACAGACTGTGAATGCTTAACTCCTACACTAAGACCCATTTATAGCCAGTTTTGAACTGTAATGACCACAGCTTGCTAATATTTTGCATGAGAGTTTTAACTGGCCATTCTTGTCTAAAACGAAATGATAATTACACTGAATAAAGTTTAAAACTTTACGATTGTAACTGAAACTCAGCATTGTTACACACAACGAGATTTAACTGTACAATCATGACTTTAACTTAACAATATTTATATCTAGCAAGGAGTTAACTTTACAATGGGACTAAGACTGCACATACTTAACTTTCAGCTGCTTAATCTTGATGAAAACTGACTAGTGTTTAACCATAGCATGGTGTTAATAACAGTGACATTATATATTGTATAGTTATAACTGAATAACTCTGGCCAAGACTCATAAATATTTAAATATAGTACAGTGTAAATGTACAGTTGAGATTAATATATAAAAAACTGTAATGTATTTTATTCTTAAATGTTAGGTTTAAGACTGTTGGCAATAGGTTACTGGTATTTATTACTGAGTATTTATTTCCGGGTGCTCTTTAGAAGTCGAGAAATGCGGTATTCAGCTTGTAAATGAATAAGTTATCTTTCATTCGGAGGCTCTATTCATTATTGGCCATTGCTAAGTTCTTAAACCAGTTAGAATGGAGAATAACGTCACATTCACCTCGGGCATGTTAAAATACACTTGACTTAGTACGGAATCTCAGGTTAGAATATTCTTTCAATCACATTATCAACTTTCTGATGGCAAGGGCATATAAATTTATAAGCTAGAAATGATGACTGTAAAACAAAAATTCTGTCCTTAAATCTAAAAAACAAAACCAAAACGTAGACAACAATTAGGTGTAAACACACATCTCATCTGTAGCTGCAAATACGTCCCTCTAATGACATTTTTTTGAATACTTTTAATAATTAGAGAATATTTATTTATGTATGGTAAACCGATAACAATAGGATATTTAGAAACTTCAAATATAAATAGTGTACAAACACTTCGCTTATTTAAATAAATACGAAATATTCTATCAATAACAAAAACTGGGAAATACTTATATCAAATTCTTTGATCATTAAATTCTTTATGTAAAATCTCGTACTTGCTAGATGTTTTCTAACCACGATAAAATAGTATTTTGACAATATTTTCCTTAAACGTATTCGGAATAAATGTTGCAGAATTAAAGTACAAGCCTGTATTATTATTATTATTATTACTGATTAAAGCGTTCAAGAATGAAAGTTTATAGTATTCCTGATATTCCACAGTAAACTTTATACTGCTATGTCTGTTATTCAAATACTAGAAAAATATTTTTCAAAAAAAAAGGTAAATGTATCATAAACGTGCCTACGATATTAGTAGAGGTTTAAACTGTTGCGGGCAATTTGTTTTACATAAAAACACAAACATAGATTGGCCAAAGTTGGCGCCAATCTCGAACCTGTAGAAACACCATCGATGTGATAATAAAGTTTTACATTCAAAAGAAAGCGTGATTCTTTAATGATTCGTTAGGATATAGAGTTAGGAATAAGCACGTTATTGGAAACATCGTTGACATCAGGTTAGCACTTAGCTGTATTATCTCTTCTAAAGGTATATTTGTAGAAAATGATTCTTCATTAAAACTGACACAGTGCATATTACTATCAAACTTCAATTTCTTGTTTCATTGTCCTTTAAAGTATATTCATTGGTGGTAAACCTCTTCAGAAATTCATCTAAAACCAGCTAAATATTGATAACGCGAGTGAAAGAATATGCTAATCCATGAACCTCTATTAAGTCAAGTGTATTTGAACATGCCTTAGGAGAATATGACTTTATTGTCCATTAAAATTGGATTAATATGTCAGCAAGGGACAGTGTTGTCCAGAGTCTCAAAATAAAAAAAAGTTTGCTCATTTACAAGCTTAGGCCTGAGATTAATGTTATTGGAACAGTGAGTAAACTACTTTTATAATCATAAAAATGTGGTCATTGTTTGAGGACTTTTACAAAACTAGCTAATTTCTACATTCGTTACTATGACGCGCTTGGCTGTAGGAATTGGAACACAAAATATGTGTGTGAAATTAAGAAACAAATAGGAATCATGGAAATACCACACTTTAAAATCAGACAAAAGCCTGGCACGGTATCTTACAATACTAGATTACCTACGTCAACGATAATTTCCACTATAGAGTAAATTTCCAAAGGAGATAAGCCTCAACTTATAGTAACTTGTAACGACCTCTCTTCAGAATGAGTAATACAGAAATTTGGTCAAACAAGTATAAGCGTTATACAAAATTGTTGTAGCATGTAATGTTCGTCTAAGCTACAGTTTATATCTTTTTACAATGACGCCAACTAACTATATGCAAAATACATAAATTTCTATAACATACCCAAACAAAAACATAATCTTTACTAGTTGTGGCAGGGTAAAATTAGCAGTACTTTCAATTATGACAGTATTGGTAAATGGTCATACTGGTGTGTCTCGTTTGTTTTGTTTAATTTCCAATATTCGCGCAAATCTATTTAAAGGATATCTGCAATAGCCATCCCTGGTTATGAACTGATAGACTAGAGGGAACGCAGCTAATCAATAATACCTCCCGCCGACTTTTGAAGGGCTCTTGTCTGAATGAATAATAGGATTTGACCGACACACTTATAACGCCGAAGGCTCCAAACTGCGTAACACGATTTATATATATTTATACATTGAAGTAACGGGACGCAAACCGTGGACCCGTATATCAATAATCCAGCACGATACCCATTGGGTCACACTGGCATGTCTCGGTTATGACCATGAGCTTATCATGTATAAGTAGCATGAATCTTGTCTACGATTATTATAATAAGGAGTCTATATTTGGGCGAATCTTGTCGACAACTGTATGTTTTAAAATTCTGTATATAAATACCCGAAAGAAGTGATGACGATTATATAGTTAAAAGGTTTTTATTATTGTTTCAATGGTCAGGAATCTATTCACGACGGCCATGTTAAAACCTGATTATTTATAAATATTAGACAGTAGAGGCCATGACTGTGTACTTCAGAGATTTATCAATATACATATTGGAAAAAACATTATCATGATCATGAGATTAAAAGTAAATATTCAACATCCTTGATTATGAGTGTATTTAAAAACGTTTCTGATAGAAATACTGAGGAATCTCAAAGTAAAAGCTGATAATGTTTAATTATTGCACATTGTTAGATCTGAATGGTTAAAACTTGATATAGTAATTGTAAACTGTACCTCCGCATATATTCATGCTTAATTGATATTTAAACTTCTTTCACAGTTTTTGAAAAATCGATGTGTTAGTTTACCTGTAGACT
>NW_013665678.1:510179-511394 GCF_000517525.1 Limulus polyphemus
CTCCTACACGGAGGTTAATAAGATTTTGTGGGCTCTAGGGGCTGGGCTGATGGATTGTAGGGAACTGGCATGGAGCTGTATGAGTTCGTTCAAAATAAGTATCTTCTTTTAGATTTTCATATTTTAGGTCCACTAATTGGGATCAAACAGATTAGTGAATCTTAGGATTGACTGTCGGACGTATTTAAAAAAATACGCTAATTGTCGTTCAAAGCTTGGTATGCAATTATGTTGCGTAGTTGTTGTTTCCCGTATCAGCGTTAAGTCATTAAAATATAAATATTAAGTAATCTTTGCGATTAAAAACAGTTAGATATTAGTATCTTTCTCGCAATGAGTGTGACATGCTTCAAATTATTGGGCATAAATTCCAGATATATAGTTTATTTTAACAATGCTATATGCAGCTTTAACAGAAGGATTACGCTAAGAACAGTTACGCATGTTTTTATTTCAACTAGCAAATAACACCAGAAAGAAACATGCCAATCAATTACCATATATTAAAGAGTATATTCTGTGCCAAATTAAATAATTAAAGCACTTATTATTTTCAATTTAATAAGAAATTGTTTTGTCACAGAACATTAGGACTGTTAAATATTACAAAAGAGATAAAAAAGTCTACAATATAAATATCACATTTTTGATGAAGATGTTAGAAAAAACGACCTTTATACTCCAGATAATTATAAAAAAAACTTTTTATTTTAAACCACCGTTTCACCTTTACGGCTTCAGGGTTAGTACATACAACTGTTTGATATTAAGATATTCGTTAAATTATAAAACTGCTTGTAATGTTCTATTTCTCGAGTCTGCCGTAACGTGCGTCTAACAATGTGTAGAATATTACTATTGTTCCTATATTATAGTATAGTTATAATACTAAAGAGCTATACTAACATATATATTACTTATATGAAATATAAAAATAAAGAAAACCGCAATATGATTCATGATTAGCTAAAAATACACATAGACGGAAAATAGAAGCTGCTAAGAAACAAAAATTTAAAGTTGAGAGTATACAAAGTTTACTATCAGTGTTAAAACAAATTGTAAGACTGTGTGATACTCCAGAATACGTAAGTGTTAACCTGAAAGTAATGATCTTAAGTGTATTGGTACAATGTGCTGTTTTATGAATGTTGGTTGAGTTACATGTACCACCCATTGTCTTTGTTTATTTTTTATTCTTTCGTTAATGAATAT
>NW_013665678.1:512079-514816 GCF_000517525.1 Limulus polyphemus
TGTATTGATTACTAACAAAGTATAAGAAGCAGTAACTGATCATGTAATTATTCTCTTGTATTGATACCAAACAGTAACTAACAATATAATTTGTCTGTGTTTTGACACGACGCAGTAACTGATAATGTAATTATTCTCTTGTATTGATACAAAAAAGTAACTAACAATATAATTTGTCTGTGTTTTGACACGACGCAGTAACTGATCATGTAATTATTCTGTATTGATACCAAACAGTAACTAACAATATAATTTGTCTGTGTTTTGACACGACGCAGTAACTGATAATGTAGTTATTCTCTTGTATTGATAACAAACAATATAATCAGTCTGTGTTTTGATACGACGCAGTAACTGATAATGTGATTATTCTCTTGTATTGATTCGGAGAAGTAAATAACAATATAATTAGTCTCGCTATGCAGAACTTTATGGCGATAAACTAACAGTTTTTTTCCTGTACGTCACACATTACGTTTGGTCTCGACTCGCTCACGTTTTTCTTATACCAAAGCTTCCTATCATTATTTCATTATATCAGTGTTAAATATTATAATTATTTTACCAATAACAAAAATCACAGGTCTGTTAAGTACGTGTATAATATATGAAGCGTTCATACATTTCTATCATTTTTATGGTTCGAAACAGTTAATCAGTTATGAATTAACTGAATCCATATGTTGATGTCCTTTCTCATCGCCAAAGGAGTTTCCATTAACGATGCTGCTAGAAAAACAGGTTAACAGGTTCCATTAAACGCATTCGTTTTCATGCCCTAAGAAGAATTTCTTATGTTGTTTAAAAAACAACAGCAGTGGTTTGCTTTTTAACAAAGCATTGAATAAAAACTAGGATGATGGCCCTAAAATATCCATTAATTGCAAAGAGTAGGCTTTTCCTCTAATATTAAACAGCTATAATAATCATAAAACATAGCCACTTTAAAGAACGTAGATAATTCATTTTTCCTTTGTGTTATGTGTACATTTAATGAAGCTCTTTATGTTTCCCAGTTAAAAACTAGAGATTTACACTTCTGTAACTTTCAACGCTGCAAACCTGTTGTTATTTTTCATAAAATTCCAACTCACGAAATATGTATCATCAACAACTGCATTTATTCAATTTGAAATTGTCTAAATAACAAAAGCCATCTCTTAAGCAGTGGCAGCAATATAGGTCATTTTAACAAAGGCATGTAAATAATACTTCTAAAGAAGCGTGTACTTCAGAATTATTTCTTTACGTCTACAGTTTTGTTGTACGGGTGTTTTTGAAGTGGAAGGTTCGACAGATAAATGATAAAAATCATATAAGTGTCCGTTCTTTGTTTCAAAAATACAATGTTAGTTAATGTGTATAAATGTTCTGGTGGTTGCAATAATGTTTTGCTGTCGTGATAAATGTAGCCTAGTTTTTCAAGATGTTTGGAAACTTGAAATAATGGATCTGTAGATTTTGTTTGTTGGTTGCATTTCGTTGCTCGAGGGCTATCTGCGCTAAGCTGTCCCTAATTTTAAAGTGATAGACTAGCGGGATGGCAGTTAATCAACATCACCCACAACCAACTCTTGGGCTACTCTTCACCAACGAGTACCGGGATTGACCGTCACATTATAACGCTCTCACGGCTGAAAAAGTGAGTACGTTCGGCAACGGGTTTTGATCCCTCGACCCGTGGATTGCGATTTCGAGCATCCTAATCTCCAGACCGTGCAAGGCAGGATCTATAGATTCACATTATTCTTAAGAAGACATGTAACATTATATTCTACAGAATGTTTGGTCAAATAACAAGAGAGCATTCTTAGTCACGTGTAAGAACGTAGAAAGACACGCCCTTCTATAATATTACCAACTTTTCAATAGGGAATGATAGAACAGTGGAAAACACATTTGTTATTTAAGGCTCATAACAAGACTTAATGAATATTAAAATAAGTAATTTAGGAAAAAAACTATTTATTCCATAATAAAACTTTATAGCGGTTTTTCGGCTAAGTTATGTGTGATAGATTGTTGACACTTATATTAAAAATTATGAAATGCATCTTTTTTGTACACGTATTTCTTCTAAATATGCATTGTATTTGGATTAACTTTCAAAGAAAAATAATACGATAACAAAAGTGAACAACATAAGCTCACAAAATATGCTAATGTTTGCTGCCTCAAGGAGTCAAAACTCTTCTTGGCCACGCTGAGAGAGAGAAAAAGAATTGCCCATTAAATACACCATAGGCTACCTTCCCATTTTCTAGTGGATATGTCTTAGAGATTACACGATGGGCAAAGTATTAGAAAGCTATTCTGATTGACATAGAAGTGACACAAAGCTATTAATACAAATCAATTTCTTTGCATTTTTGAAACTACATTAGCTTATCCAAAATTAATGCTGGATGTTTTGTACAATGTTAATATATAAAGCAACTGGTTGTTTTGTAGAATGTTAATATATAAAGCAACTGGTTGTTTTGTACAATGTTAATATATAAAGCAACTGGTTGTTTTGTACAATGTTAATATATAAAGGAACTGGTTGTTTTGTAGAATGTTAATATATAAAGCAACTGGTTGTTTTGTACAACGTTAATATATAAAACAACTGGTTATTTTGTAGAATGTTAATATATAAAGAAACTGGTTGTTTTGTAGAATGTTAATATATAAAGAAACTGGTTGTTTTGTAGAATGTTAATATATAAAGCAACTGGTTGTTTTGTACAACGTT
>NW_013665678.1:515461-539119 GCF_000517525.1 Limulus polyphemus
CAATGTTAATATATGTAAAGCAACTGGTTGTTTTGTACAATGTTAATATATGTAAAGCAACTGGTTGTTTTGTACAATGTTAATATATAGAACAACTGGTTATATTGTACCATATCTATGTATTAGTCGTAAAAACTAAAGAGTATTTGGATATATGACAATATATGACTGAAGAGAGAGCTTATGGTTGTTTGGTGCAATTTCAATGTATCCATGCTAGAGGATTATTGGATATTTGGTGCGACGCAACCTATTCATAATATAACATAATTGGTTGTCTAGCTCTCTTTACTATGTTAGACTGGTTTTGCAGCTCTTTTTTTATCTCATCGATCCATTTACGAAACAAGGCAATCTCGGGATATCTATAGTCAGGTCTATTTCCCAGAGCTGATCTTACAATCTATAATTCCCCGTAGTGGACAGAGTGTAGATAGGTTATTGTTAACTTTGCGCTAAAACAAAAAACATACGTACAATCAATAGACGAGTCACTGACATAAATAAATACGTAAGCTACCGAAAGTTCCAAATAAAGCATTATTTTCACTTAATCGAATATAGTATGTTTTCATTTCTTTTTTAACTATAATATGGGAACTCTATCTTAACAGTTGTGGATCACAGGTTGAGCATTAAAACAGCGGTTTTCGTCCGCAGACCACTTCGGCAGGGCAAAAAACCCTGCGCATCACCATCCGGTGTTACTCCCGCCGCTTTTGCTTGTCACCGTAAAAAAATTCATCAGAGACTTGTAATTTGGACCAGCCTGAAGACCACCAGTGGCCCGCAAACCAAACTTTGAGAACCATTGCATTACAAGATTGCTGGTTGTCCGAAACAGCGTCTCAGAACCGTAATGAATGGTTATGGAATGTTAAGTAGAATGTGTGTTACGCTTTATTTGTTGAGATGATCTCTGATTTCAAGTAAAATAACCTACTGGCAGTGGCGTACAGCATATTCCAAAGGGAATATTGCTGCACACTCTATTCACTAGAAACACACTTTGAATGGTTTACAATCATTACCAGTTTTACTAGTTGCTTGAAACAATGCTATTAAAACTGTCATAGAAAACTGCATGTTGATTGGTTCGATGCCAAAATATTCGTCAAGGAAGATTACTGTTTTGTTTCTGTTTTTGTTTTTTTACATCCCTTATATGTGGCTTATATTAGGTTGCAGGGACTCGAAAGTTCGAAACGTAATGCCGTTGAACACGCTTTGCACATTCAGTTGTGGTTCCATTATAAAAGTGAAAGTCAATTCCTTTATTCGATTCAACAAATCAGACAAAGCACTTGTAGCGGCAGATGCTTGTCTGTAGTTTGTTGTTAAGTGCAAAACTACACAATAGGCTAGTTGTGCTCTGCCCACCACGGGTATCGAAACCCGGTTTTTAGCTTTATAAGCCTACAGATTTACGGCTGTGCTACTGAAGGCTGTCTATGAATAATATAGGAAACCTGAAACCTAGAGAGATTCTGACCTGGCTCATAGACGAATCAGGTGCGCTGCTGTTTCGATAGAAAAATCCAATACACAACACAAAAGAGTGAATAGCACACCAACCTTTCTAACAAGTAGATCCAGGATCGAATCCCGGCAACATACAGTCCTTCACATGACTTCCCTAAAATCGGCAATATATTTGCAGTTGAATCTTGGGATATAAAACAGTTTCTGGTACAACAAAACAAGTAATAACTAATTAATAATTAAACTTATGTGATCAAGTGGGTTGCTAACTATAATAACGACCTAGATATGTCCGTTCGCCACAGCTTTATCGTAAGTTTCAAAACAAGAATTGTTCGTTTTACAATTTACTCATACTTAATTAAAGTATACAAACAGAGATTTCTTGCTTTTTTTTTACTTAAGAAATATATTATGTTGAGACTATAACAGTAATGTTAACATGTTTTAAACATACATAGGTACATAAAACATTAACCATAATTTTCATTTTTACTTAACATAAATATCATTTATTAGTAGAAGTAAATACATGTATTAAGTATGCAAAAATTATATATATAAAGAAATCCATGAGGAATACACTAACCATTGTATTAGAATTGCTTAGAAAAAGAGAGAACGAAAGACAAGTTGACTTATATACTTATAACAGAACTTAACAATTCTATATGAGTGCATTCTTAGAGACTTCAATTATCATAAAGAACACAACCAAAACCGAGTTCCAGAACCGATGAAAGTTGCCAGGAAAACTATATTTGAAGTAAGGACACATTTCTATACTTTTGAGGAAAATCACCATACTGGAATGTTCCTGGTTGGATGAGCTTACTGGAATGTTCCTGGTTAGAGCAGCTTACTGGAGTGCTCATGGTGGGATCAGCTTACTGGAGTGTTCCCAGTGAGGTAACCTTACTGGGATGCTTCTGGAGGGACAAGCTTACTAGAATTCTCCTGGAGGGATACGTTTGCTGGAATGCTCTTGATGGAACAAACTTACCAGAGTGCTCCTGGTTGAACAGTCATCGTGGAATGCTCCTAGAGGGATAAGCTTGCTGAAATGCTTCTGGTAAGAAAAACCTACAGGAATAATCCTAGTTGGACATGCTTACTTGTGTGCTCTTGGTCGGAGAAGTTTACTGGAGTGCTCTAGGTGAGACAAGCTTACTGAAATGATCCTGATGTGACGATCTTGTTGATGTGCTCATGGTCGAACAAGCTTACTGGAGTGTTCCTCGTGAGATAAACTTATCCGGGTACTTTTGGTACTGCAGTGTTCCTGATGGGACAAGTTTGTGCACGCTTTGAAATTTTGATATGCACTTTTTAAGAGTGTGATTTTCTTTCATTTATTAGTGCAGAGTGTTTTATTCTGAGATTCGATAAGAACATGTATTGATAGGTTATTTTGTCTCTTCTTGAAGAATATACAAAACATCGCACTTTTTGATACGAAAAACAACAACTAATGTACGAAAATACCATGAAACGGATCTGAAAGTTGCATACTTTAGTTTCTTTGTTTTTGTTCGTACAAATCTGTGCTATGAAACGGATCTGGAAGTTGCATACTTTAGTTTCTTTGTTTTTGTTCGTGCAAATCTGTGCTACACAAGTGCTATCTGCGCATAACCACCCTAATTTCAAATTGAGATACTAGAATGAAACGGATCTGGAAGTTACATACTTTAGTTTCTTTGTTTTTGTTCGTGCAAATCTGTGCTACACAAGTGCTATCTGCGCATAACCACCCTAATCTCAAACTAAGATACTAGAGTGAAAGTAGCTAGTCAGTAGCACCCACTGCCAATTTTTGGCTACTGTTGTCTGACAGAATACTGGGGATTTAGTGATACTCATACAACATTCCCACTGTCATAAAATTCGGAGCGTGTTTTTGACTGCAACGGGACGTGAACCACAAACCCCCAGATTCATAGTGCAGGAACCATTAGACCACCTCAGTCATTATTGTTAGTAGCCTTTCTTAATTTTAGTTATTGGCCAAACGTAAGAAGCAGTAATGAGAACATTTTATGCACTTCTGAAGCAGTTCTTGTAAAAGATATGATCTGTACTTTGACAATAATATTTCCCCTGAACAAGGTTTCGTGACACAATCGAAAATTATTTTGCTTTAAACTTGGCGTTGATCTGTTGCTAATTAAAACTGACACATACACTGGTTTCTTGAAACTGATAAATTGCTGAATTCTTAGCTAGACATATAACTAGCTTGCATAGCATTTTCATGATATCATTATGATGTTGACGACAAAGTCAGCTATTAAAAAAGTATGTGGTCAGAGTATGGACGCTAATTATAGTTTTTAAATATACTAAAAAAAAAAAACACGTAGATCTAATAAACAATTTCTGATTTTGGTGGGCGTTGGTTTAGTTAAAATCCCAAGTGGAATAACCACCAGTTCCCATTAAGCATTTCTTATGGCTAGGTCCAGGTTCTTTATAGAACAAGTATACACATCTGACCTTTACTTATTGTACATTAAGACTTTGGTTTCGGTAGTTTAACCTTGCATTTAGTATATCACATGGTACGAAGGATTCAGAAAGTGTGTCACTTGCTTCAGAACAAGGCCAACATATTTCATGGGGCACTGGGGACTTTTTTTTTATTACGTGGTTGTATGTTGTGTTTTCGAGTATTACTTGAGGAAAAAGTAAAAGGCACAATTCTGCTCAAGTTAAGGGATTCCTGGTTTAAAAAAAAAACAGTTAAAAGCGAATACGTTTAACAAGTGAAAATCCCCTTATTTTACAAAAAAAAATTATTGTAAAGATTTATCAAATTAAACAAGTGCAATAATTAATCAATATGAAACTATTCATTTTTTTCTGCGCATATCTGTCTTTAATTTGAAATTCATAATCTAGAATAAAAGCAGTTAATCAACAGCACCTACTCCTAACTGTCATTGGACCGAACAGATTGATTTGATCGTCACACTTATAGTTCCACGGCGCGGAACGCGTCTTTGTGGCAACGGGATGCAAATCAGGAACCCTTGGATTTAAAAAGACAGTACCCCAAAGAAAAAAAGTCTTACAGAAACCAATATGTATCATTCGTCCAACTAGAATGATTTTGTGAAAAAACTTCCTTGCATGATTATTTCCTGCAAAGACCTAAGCTGTTTTGATCATTCCAATCCATTTTATTTTGAGTCCATGATAGAAGATTCTTTAACTATCTAGTTTTCTAACAAACCTGAATGTTTTTACAAAAGTTTTCGATAGTTAAGTCAAAGCATCGTTATTTAACAAATTCTTAATATGTTTTCTAACGATAGTAAAAACTAGATGAGAGTGATATTTTCTGGTAACAAACTTTTTGTTTTTTCACGTTATTAAATCACACTCAGTTGAAAGTCAACAATATATGTTTATATATCAGCATGCCAATATGTTTCCGCGTATGTTATTTTATCTTATATGTAGCATCCTGGTAAAAAATGTATATATTATATCTTGTGCGTATTTAAGCTTCCCCCCCCCCCCAGTGGCACAGCGGTATGTCTGCGGACTTATAACGCTAAAATCCGGGTTTCGATACTCGTGGTGGGCAGAGCACAGATAGCCCATTGTGTAGCTTTGTGCTTAATTACTAATAAAGAATAAACAGTATTTGAGCTTATTAAATTTATTTCCAAACCAATATTTGTCAATGAGTTCAAAACACTTTAACGGTTCTGTAATATGTATCACCACTTTAAATACAACGAGAAAAAAATAAATGGCGAAAAAGAAAATTTTCCTATCACATGATAGAATTAAGAATTATATAGGTTGTACATTCGCGTAGGATATGTCTTATTCTGAGGTTGTGCGAATATCAGGTTTTGTGTGTTCAAAAGTAAGAATAATTTTGTTTTGTTTCTTTCGAGGAGATTAATTAGGCTTCTATTCTCGTAGATTCAGTACACCAAGGATCAGGCTGACTTTACGGCCGCCTTTTGTTTATTTTTATACCTGTGTAATAGTTATGCGAGTGTAATCTCTTATGCAAGCAAAAATTGAATAGACGAGACCTTCAGTTAATGTTCTGTAAAGGTAAATTTGAAACATGGATCACACACCGGTATGGCATGTCATACTGAGATAGTTGTATACATTAATGTCATGAATATATCTGGCTGTGATCCTGTCCTGTTGAGTCCTCCTGATGCATATTTATTGTCAAAGATCAGACAAGTTTAACTTCCAACAAGTTACTACCTTCACTGCATGGATTGTTTATGTAAGACGGAAATTATACTACTTGGAACGCAGGAAACGACCAGCTTGTTATTTGGAAGTAGCCTTAACAATGAATAATTAGATTCACTTAATTATTTATTGTTTGCTGTTAAGAGCAAAACAACACAATGGCTTATTTGTTTTGTGCCCACCGTGAGTATTGAAACCTGATTTTAGCGTAATTTTTTTCAGTAGTATAAAATGGCGTCTAAAAATTCTATAATTAACCAGTATTTCTTGTTTATATTATCCTAAGTTATTTCCAAACCTGATATATTAGTATGTATAAAATATACTTTATTATAAATCCACCTAGCACACTAAACCCTTATCAGTAATCAAGCATGTTACTCATGTCTCCACGGTCAATAGGTCAGACTTGAGTGCATTAACATTGGTTTCTGAATGATATTGGATATTGCCAGGATCAACAGGACAGAACGTACTATATAAAGACCATTTTAGCAAAAGATAAATTAAATTTTTAACGTCCTGAGTAAAACGAGGCTGAAACGGTTGAAATAGACCACGTATTACGAAGATGATCACAAGTTGTCTATTATTTATGTGAGCTTCTTCCTCGTTCATTTTTTCTATGAATTAAAAGATACATCTTCATCAGATGAGTAGTTTCTTAGTTTCATTTTCTAGGTCTTTCCTAAACGTATTGCTTATACTTATAAATTACTTGTAATAGCCAATATGTCGTAAACTTATAATACACTTCTATTACATTTATCTCATGTTCATTGGATAATTGTTATTCCCTGACATTTAATTATCAAGCCTGTCAAATGCTAATATAAACACAAAGTAGAACAAATAAGAACATTAACAATAGTTATGAATTTTTGAACGTTAAATAACGGAAGAAAGAAACCTTAGTTATATTTGATGATAAACTTGTACTGTACTATACTATCTGAAGCACTATATGGATTGCCCAAGAAATTTCATTTCAAAAATTCTAATCAAGAATGAAAAAAATTTTTGTTTTCGAGTTAAAATGAGAGTTCTGTACATAGCAGTATAATGTCAGCCGTCGTATTGTCCACATTTTAAATAGTGAAAAATTGGGCTACACGAACCAACCTAAAGCCCAATAACTCGTGTGTTATCGTGTGCGCGCGTAATTTTAACTTACGAAAAGTGGGGCACTGGAGTTTAAAGAGAAGGGAGGAGACATCATGATATACCGCCTTCTTCTTCTTCTACGCCCTATGAGCGAGTGCCTCAATATATAAGACACGACTGCCCTCGGTCCACTTGCATTTTCTTTGATAACTTAAACTAGCTTTTAGAGCACAGAATCCTCTTTTGCATCTTTATTAGGAGGATTTGTGTTATAGTAAATTGCTTTCTGTGTGGTGACCATTCTTGTCGTGTACAGATCTTCATTCTCTTAAAGCCATAAAACTGTGATACAAGATACATGTTCCGGTGAGTAGTAAAACAAGAAATGGAATAGGAATTATTATTTAAGTGGTTTAAGATATGGATGTTATTAACTGAAGCCTTCAAATGATTCAAAAACTGTGGTTAAAAACAGGGTAATCTTAATTCACGGAGAAAACGAGAAACTAAATCTCGCAATTGTTTATTTAAATATCTTTTTTTTTTGTAATCTAATGAAATAAAAATATCACCTCTCTCGATAATTGTGACAAAGCATTCATTAACTTGGTTAATTATATTATGCTCCTCAGGTAAACCCTTCTCTAGCTTGGCGTTAGTTAGCTAACTTATGATTCTCAAATTATTCTTACTTACAGTGCAGAAAGCAATAAAGTTAACGAGTATTCCATTAAAGATTGATCACTTCATTGAGAAAGTGTGTTTGTTTTAGCATAAAGCTGCACAATGGGCTATCGGCAATATATCCTCACAGAGATGAAATCTTGAACTTTAGAGTTATAATTGAGAAACTGGCTTTACTAATAGTCCACATATTGTGATATTGTTTATATGTAGTAGTGTAAGTGTTGTCACACCACCGACTAAATACTGAAGAGAATCATAGTACTTTTACGTAACTTACAGTGTAGTAACTAAAGGCTACTGCGTTTCCCACAGTTATGCTTGAAGGACTTGCTTACGTCTAGAACACTGAAATCTAGCGACACTCGGAAGAAAAAGATGAGAAAGTATAAGTGTAACACTTGAATAAAATTACCCAGAAGGGTGGGGTCTTTGGTCAATGGCCTATTATTCGCACTCAATCGCATCTCTGTTTTATTTTTGGGTCATTCTTTTAATATAACAGATAACTTATGCATGCATTGAACTAACCACCTATGTTTGAAAGAATACCTTCTCTTTAGGGTAAGTACCCTTTCTGTCTAACGGTTCCGATGCGTTTGGTAAGCTATTAAAATGTGCCTGTGGGCTGTACCATACTTTCCTCAATGATATTAAGCCTAATTTTTCCGAAATAGCTATAGGCGGTCATTTACATGTTATGGAAATGCATGTAAATTATCTAACTCTCCGTGCGAATGTCTAGATAGTTCTGGAATTGCATTCTCGTGATAGGTAGACAGACTTCTACTCTGCATGAGAAACCGCACTGATCGTCCAAGTAAATTGTCTCTAAAAGTTTATTTGTCGCTAGAGAGGCATGTGACAGCATTCAAGAAAGAGAAATATTCACATCCTGAGACTTGTAAATAATGTAGAGCCAAAACAAGCATTTTGAAAATGGGAATCTTAAATTTTTTTACTTGGAAATGGAAAAAGCTGTGTAGTTTTTAGGATAACAACGAGTTCCAAAGCTACATGTTAAAGTAATTCGAAGCATTGCACTCAACCATGAAGTGGAAATCACAATTATGAAAGAGAAACCTCAGACCAAAAATGACATTGTGATGAAGCCAGGTATTCCTTCTGGTACTGGTTTCATGTAAATAAAGGAGGATTTCATGTTGACGGAGGCTCACAAGGTTCACAAGCTTGCTTCAAGCCAAATCTCCAAATCAGCATTTGTGGTCATGAGATAGATGGTTGAAGAAACTGGAACCACAGCAGTTCTACTCTACCAAAAAAAAAACAGTCAGGTCTTCTGATGTAATGCCAACTGAACGTTTGGGCCTTTGGTCTGCTTAAACTTGTGCTTCGAAATCGCAAACTTAAGAAATTGGACAGTATATAAAAAGCTGCATAAGAGAAAGTAGACAACACTGACATTGTTATTTTATGAAGAAGCCTGATATAACGGACTCATCGCTGCAAGGTTATTATTTAGAAAGTAGAACATGATCACTAAGGAAAATACAGTGTTGTGTACTTGTATATCAATCTTAATAATTGTTTAAAAAAAGAGTGATGCTCTTTAAAGCTATGCTCTTACGGGCATAATTAGAAATCTGGGAGCACTTCTGGTTGGAACGAATGTATTTTAATCTGCATTCCTGTTTATATTCACATCGTCACTTAGAAATCTGCATTACTGATACATTTAGATGTAACATTTTTCAATAGGTATTAACATATTTATATAAACCGAAATATTAATTTGCTTACAAATGTTTAATATAGTATTCTATTGTTGTTGTTATAGCGCAAAGCTACAGAAGGAGTTATATGCGCTCTGTACACAATGGAGAATCAAAACACGAACTTTAGTGTTGTAAGTTCGTAAGGTGGTAGCTGACCCTCTGGATGACTGTATTCTGTCATGAACATTTACAAACGCATATGCATCTATATTTTACATGCGTTATTGTCACGATGATCCTGAATTTTTTTCTTTACGTGTTGCAAAGGTTTATAAAAACATTTAAATAAACTCCAATATTTTAGCGACTTTAAAAAAAAGGTATGCATGAACAAATAATTCAGTTATCATTATAGTGTGAAGCGCTGAAGAACTATAGGTATCGTAATATTATTAGTAATAAATTATAGTAGACCGTACATATATTCAAAAATATATTATGGCTATAGTATATGTGTTAGATTATAAGATATGATACATCAATATACAAGTTCTCTGTTTCTACCTGCTAAGATACCTTTTTTTACCAAAATATTTTCTTTCTTTAATTACTCAGTTGCAAATTTAGAACTATTATGTTCTCCTTGATTTCGCTAGAAATCAAGAAAGTCAAAATTTTAATTATATTTAAGTGAAATCTAGTCCCTCGTCTTCTTCCTTCATCAGGCGATAGAAATCTAGTCCCTCGTCTTCTTCCGTCATCAGGCGATAGAAGAAAATAGACTTTCGGGTGTTGTGGTTTACTTGCTTTCTCAGTTTGTTTGTTTTGCATGAAACGTGATATTTTACTTCACAATCAGCTTATATATATATATGTACTGCTCAAAGATCCAGTAAAACCCCGAACTTTTCATAAACATCTTATCATAATCTTAATCACTGTACAGTTATTGTAAAAAGATAAACTTCCAATCCAAACTGATACTATAGTAAAGTAAACTGAAACCAGGTTGATACGGTAATAAAAGTGCACTCAATTAATATTGGTATATCAAAAGAAACCGAACAATAAGTTTAATTCATGCTAATACAGTAGCTAGCTTCATCAATTTCGATAACAGTAGTACACTGCAGCACACTGTACAGTTCCAGTGGAAGCATACTTCATGAAGTCGTTGAAGTAAATTTATTCATTATGATATACTATACGATATACAAAGTACACATAATCCTTGTAGATATAGTAGTCGTAGAGCTATTACCCAAAGTCCATATGAGACATCAGACGAAATCAGTGTGATTTTACTGTTTTATAAAAGTTCACTGCAATCATCAAAGCAAAGTCCAAATAAGTTTGCTGGATTCATCTCTTATCGTTATATTGTCATATAATACATAAATAAAAATTCCTAAAATTTCAAACAGGTACCACGAATAATAAAAAAATAGATGTACGTTGTTTTTAAATATTGTATTAAACGAATTAAATTTGTGATATTTTCTATACATTTTTTAAAAGAAAAATAAAAACCGGAAGCGAATTGTAACGTTTTTACTTTTTCATGAATTAGGAGCGTTAATTCCTACAAAAAGATTTTTCCTCCTATTATTTTATGTTCATAGGCGTCAGTGTTGAGTGACTGATTCTGTGTTAAGGGTTTAATTTTTATGTTCAGTTCACCTCCTTAGATTATTTTTAAATGTATTAAATGTAAATCTCAGTTATATTTCTATCAAAAGTGGAAGCTTGTAATATTTCTTCAATTCCAAGATAGTTATCAACCAGTGTTTATTTCAAGCGTTCAACAAGTGATCAAAATTTTGTTTGTTTGTTATTAAGCACAAAACTACACGATGGACTATTTGTGCTGTGCCCATCGTGAGTATCAAACTCAAATTTTTTGTTTTTCAGATTTACCGCTGAGCCACTGGAGAGGCAGTGATCAAGGAATACTTGATTATTTATTCACACAACCTCTAAATATGTGTATAAAGACAGCTCACTTCCTAAGCTTTAACTAGAGATTTTTATTTTTTCAGAGATAAATCTATAAAGAAATGGTCATGGTGACATTGTTAACACTGTTATTTACCAAAATGCTAAAAGTAATATAAAAGAGCCAGTTAGGCTGATCGTTTATATACAGAGGCGTCGCTAGGTGCTTAGAAGATTCGGGGCACGGACCCATAGGTGCGGGATTTTTCGGCGTTTCGGTAGGATATCGATCGTGGTTTTCTATTCTGATTTTTCAAGACACCAACTAGGGATTCGGGGCACTGTCAAATAGAATCGGAGCAAGGGCCCCGTGTGCCAGAACATAGCAACGTCTCTGCTTAATGTATTTAAACATTCTTTTATACAGAAATTTGATTGTACCAATCACATTCATACAGGAAATAACATATACGAAGGGTGAGAAAACTAATACAAAAAAAAAACTCTTGTAAACAAAGTATACATAACAATATTCTTAAAGAAACCTCTACAAATGTTTACTTTATTGTTGTCCATACACCTCTTCTGTTTGTTTTGCCCCCTGGTTAGTCTACGGATTTACAACGCTAAAGTCCGGGGTTAGATTATTCACGGTGTATGCAGCAGATAGCTCAATGTGGCTTTGCTCTAAGACAAACGGAGTTTTTTTTTTGTTTTTTTTTTCATTTTGAACCATCTCCATATTATGCAAATATAAATGCAGCTTCTTCTGTAGGCTATTTTAAACTTCATATGAACTAAAACCCCGAGATTTTTATTTATTTAGTTTAAACCTTTCCTTAAACCTTTTAATCAGTTTGGGAATATCTCGGTAGTAAATTATTCGGTACACGCTAGCAAGGTGATCTTTTCCAGCAAGGGCAAACATCATCGACCTATTTTCTTTGATATTTGTTCCTTTGCCGTGTTTAGTTTTTGCTGATGTTCAAGTGAACTTTTGCTTGGTATTATTACGTGTCACAGGTGCATGATATTAAATATATATTTTTTTATTATAATACTATGTAGTTGTAAGGTCGTCTGTTTTTGGTCTGCATGTTTTCTTTTTCCTTCTTTTTTTTTCCTAGTTTACATATATTTGCATAAGTCTTGTTTCTTCTTCCTTATGCCCCAGTTTATTAATTACTATCAAAATCACTATCCTCCAGATAATTTCTCTTTATATGTCAAATAAAATTTCATAAGCACATATTTTTCTTGTTCCACGTGATTTGCGTTTCTAATCAAGTTCCAGTTGTTTAACATTTAATAACGAAAACAATAAGTTAAATCGTAGGCTGAGCTAACCAAATAAGAATGATTTTCTTTTTCCGTTTTAATGTATTTTCTTCCATTGTTATTGCAGTCATTGTAATAAAAATCTAGGCTCGCGTATTTAGAATGTATGGTTTTCTCAATAATCTCCTAAAACATTTTATATTACTTTCTTACGCTTAGAAGGAATCTGTAGATATCGAAATTACACAAATCACATGAAGCGTAATATGGAATACATAATACAAAATATTTAAATAAACAAAAATAAATAAACCAAGATATAATAACCATAATCTTTGAATATCTGGCACCACAGGTGTTTAGACAAATAGAGCAATACACGCCACAGAAAACACACAACTGCAATTTTTGCATTTGTAGCCTAATTATTGCCAACCACCATACATAATGATTTGTTCTGGTTGAGGACGGACAGGGTATGTGATCAGCTATGGTTGATGACAAAAACTGTGGTGTAAAACATTAATTAACAGATAGGTTTTTGAAAATAAGACTAGAATACTTTGCAAATAATTTTGTTTGTTTTGATAAAGAATGATAATTTATATTTTAAATATCAAGCAAATATGTTAGATTGAGCTAATATATTACCTGAGTTTTGACTTTAATGGACTCCTTCTGCTTTTTTCTAGAGTGGAACGACGTTTGTGTTGAGGCGAAGCCTTTTTCAGGCCTCGGTATAGAAGCCAAAACGCTGTCCCATTCTAGAAACGGGCAGAAATAGTCCATTAAAACCAAAACTCAACTCTGTTTACACTGCTTAAAATACCCTTGAGAATACGTATTAGTTGTTTGAAAAATATATGCAACTTATAAAAAATCTTACTTAAACGACGCATAGAACTCTTCACACACACATATTTAAGAACTTTTTACATTCAAGTTTACTTGCACTGTTAAGATAGGAGAAAGTGAGGTAATACGGCTCCCTTCAGTGGCACAGCGGTACGTCTGCGGACTTACAACGCTAGAATCCGGGTTTCGATACCCGTGGTGGGCAGAGCACAGATAGCCCATTGTGTAGCTTTGTGCTTAATTACAAACAAACCCTTCAGTAAAATGACCACCTCTGTATATAATCAGCTATGATGTGCTGAAGTCAGAGTCAGTTGTATGTAACTGTTCTTCACAAGAGACCCGTACATTAAAACACTGGTAGACCAGCATGAATGTGAATGATCGAAGTGCGACCTCAGTTTTTTCGTTCCCTCCCCCTGAACGGTGGCTCAGTAGCAAGTCTGAGGACTTACAACACTAAAATTCGGGTTTCGATAATAGCGGTGGAGAAAGTCCATAGAGCCCTTGGTGCAACTTTGTGCTTCAAAACAAAAGAAAAACCATCTTTTTTTAGTTGTTTTCCACAACTTTGATGCAAGGTAAGAATTTTTAATTTTTGATGGTTACAAAATGGATATTTCAGGACACTTCACTTTGTTGATTACAAAAAATGAGTCATTTGAGACAACCGAATGTACTGTAAAAGAAACCCAGCTCAAGCTCACGCATTATTTTATAACGTGAGAATGTTTGACAGAAAGTGGTTTAAGGCAAGATGCCACCTAACGCTAATGTCGAATATCTCGGCCTTAAGCTTAGATCTTAATGTACGTTATTGTCCCACAGTAGTATCCACGTTCTTTTTAGCAATTATCTTGGGAAATGCGCAACCTGCGCATGACCTTACCGTTCACTGCCGGGAGCATTTATATGATGATTTTGTTGATATAAATGTATTTGTTATTGTTTGTTTGGAATTAAACACAAAGCTGTAAAACGGGTTATCTGTGCTCTTCCTACAACGGGTATCGAAAGCTGGTGTCTAGCGTTGTAAGACATATGCAGTTTCTAAATGCAGTATTTATTTCAAATTGTAGTTGTTACGAGTTAGATGGGTACCAGAATATCCCATCTTGGGTCCGTTTTACCCAGTATTAAAAGTAAAATGGTCCCCAATCACAAGAAATGCATCTTTTAAATTATTTAAAAAGGTCTATGTTCAACCTTTGTTTTACCTAGAAATGACATTTATAATAAAACAGGGTCCATTTTAAAACCTTTAATTTTGTCATAACATTCGTCTTTATTGGTGAAAACCTCATTCATGTTAAGCAAAATACACTTCTTACCCCACTATCCTCTAAATTATTTACCAATGAGTTATTTTTATTGAATGTAGTAAGAAAAATTCAAATCGAAACTTCTTGGCTGAAAGCTAAAACGTTTCAGAAAATTTTAATATTAAGTTTGACTGAAACATTGAATTCACGTTGGAATTAGAAAACGTTCTTATACAAAAAAAAATATTTTAATTTAGTTAATGTTTCGATCATAAACTTTCATCACGTACTGTTCTGATAGGTTGAATACATTATATTAAAACGATTTTAGTGCCTCACTATCTCATTACAGTCTACATCGCCACATTTAGTCACCATCATGCTGACAACAGTTTTGCAGTGTAGTTTTCATTAAAATTGCACCACTGTAAAGTTTTCGTGTCCAAAGCATGCTGTTTCTCCCTACATTTCCATAGACTAAATTATGCACGAAAACAACAGCATCCCAATACCCGTTTCAACAGTCGACCGCACAGAATTCCATAAATGCTCTGTCCTACAACTCGCCTGGAATGTTTTCATATCGTATATCATGAACACCTATTTTATTCTCAAACTGCTTGAGGCGTATGTAGTTGTTAAACGGATATGTTATGGAAGCAATTTGTGTCACTTTTTGAAATGGAAGACAGTTCTTAATTATCTGTTTACTATTGCCTGTGACAGGGGAGGCTTTTGCCACCGTTTTTGTGTTTGTGTTCTCACCTGTTTCAAAATACCACAATTTGCTTACCGCAAATGGAATATGACTTGTTGCAACTTTCTTTTTGGATGGTTCTGATGCCCCAACTTGATCCATATTCCTTTGTTTTCTAATGCCATTAAGTACAAAGAATATCGCCGTCTTGAAAATTCTAATTACCCGATTTGAACATATCTTTGTAATCTGAGTGTATGAATATCGGAAAAAGCTTGTTGCCTACGATTCCCAAAGCGGTCAATTTTCGGTGGCGCTACACTACCTACGTAACGCCAAGTAATGTCAAAATATAGTTCTAACACGTAAGTTCTACCGCGACTTTATAACAACCGTTGCTGTCACGTGACTTGCTGATTTGCAAATTCCAAATCGTTTTGATATAAGGGATTCAGCCTTCTGTAGACATTTACAACTAGAAAATGATAAGGGTAGGATAATCCCTGAAGAAATTTTGTGGTAGAAACGTATAAGGTAAAATATGATACAGTTGTATTTTGTTCTTTACCTCAAGTGAGCCTAAGACCGAAACGTTTCAAAATAAATCCATTTAGTTAGAGTGTAGAAAGTATTTTCATCTCTTCTTTTCTTTGTTTTAATTATATTAATAAAATAAAATACAGTTAAAATACCTATAGAAATAGTCACAAAACTGCAGAGAAAGAATAACTGCATCTAATTCAGAATCCATGAATTTTGTACACAGAGTAACGTTGGCAAATAGTCATTCACGTAGTGAAACATATCTGAATTCTTGGAACACCCACAATTTAGGGCTCCTTATTTACTTTGTTAACCGTGACCATTGAGTTCATAACTGACACTCAACTTTCCATGATAGCTATACGTCTTTATTCCCCATTCAAAGAGGCACTTCAATACAACAGTATATTTAATTTACATGATAAATACCGGCTAATTGCACATACAGATCACAGAATTGGGACATTACATAAAACAAGCGATATTACATGACGTAATGTTAACAGGATTGTTTTAGACTACGCACGAGAATTAATTCAGCTAAATATTTCTTCTCTGCACGCGCTGACTAGATTTTACATTTTTTGCTTCTGGAGAGAACTTGCTGATGGACTGAATGTTGTACCAAAATGGAATGAACCATTTACAAGAACGGTTTGAGCTAAAATGACCGAAGACTCCCACAACACAAAATATAATATAGCCACATTTAATCAAATACATAACAGTACCTGATTAATCCAATCACATTCAAGATGAATAGGATCACTGACTACTGGAATGTTAAGTCTTTGGTCTGTGAATAGAAACGGCAGAGAAAAGTAGTAAAAGTAACTAATAGAATCATGGAGAACAGTCAAATGAACACAACTTCGAACGAAGAACAGAATGACAATGAAATGGTATAGGCAGTGGCCTAGGCATTATATGACAGAACGTAAACAACAGTTACAGAAAAGCATTCTGGGATATTGAGCGCGTGCTGATTACCTTCGTGACTAAATCTGTTCTTAACTTTGCTACTTTTTTAAGATATAGCCTATATATATATATAATTATTGCAATAAACAATATACCATTTTACACACTGAGAAAATTTAGAAGCTTAAGGCCTTCTGCTTGTTTTTCAATAGATTGAAATAGAATAGAATAGAATTGAATAGAAATTAAATGCGACGTCGATCATTGCACAAGTACAATTAAAATGGCGGCTTCTAGTCTGAGGAGTCCTTTCCCAATGAAAGTTTTTGAATTAGTTGGATATAAGGAATAAAATCGATATTTTACGTGTTATCTATAGCTGTTAAAAGTGTTAAAAATCTCGGAAACAGTCTATAATCAAAGGAAGAGACAGTGTAGATAGAACAAGGTATGAATTGTTAAAAAAAGAAAGTTGTCTACATCTCAGTTTATAACAACGTTTAGCAACAAAGGTATAAGATGTTCAAGATAAATGTGTAGCTCCTTCAACTTTTGGACTTATGATAATACCCCAAGTGGCACAGCGGTATGCCTGCGAATTTATACCGCTAGAAACCCGTGGTGGGCAGAGTACAGCTAGTCCATTGTGTAGCTTTGTACTTAATTACAAAGAAACAATCTTATGATACTTTAACAAGATAACTAGAAAATTATAATTCTTACGAAATAAATATATAAACAAAAGTAAAGTAACGTAAACAAACGTGAAGTGAGCGAAACAGGCGGGAAAAGAGCAGAAGAAACAAACACTGCATTGATGGCGGAGTAACAGTTCGGAAAAAACAAGGAATAAACTAATAAACAGATGTGTTCGTCTTCGGACATTCGCGAAAGCTACTCAAGGGCTATTTATGCTAGCCATCCCTAGCATTGCACTAATAGACTAGAGAGAAGGCAGCGAGTCAACAGCACCCACTGAGATGCTTCTGTCTGATAGAATAATGATATTTGATCTTTACTTTTCTAATGTACCCACACCCCAAAGTGCGAAGCGCGATTTATTTATTTTTTCAGTAACATATCGCGAGTGCTAGACCTGCAGATCTATACTTCGGCACTCTAGAACTGATAAGAAAATTCTGTAAGGAAAGAAATATTACATAGAACAGCTGGAATAAAACCGAAGTAATTAAGCTAGAACAAAAAAAAAGTAAAAGTAACTTACCCAAACAAAATGAAAGTGACATGTAGAAACAGTATAGTAGACTAACCGTTATTCAGAAAATATAAGTAAAATAGATACAGGTTGAATAAATCGACTAGCAGAAAAGTGTGAGAGCGCGAAGATAGTCAGCAATATCAGAGTATAAACTCAAAAGTTTGACAACATCAGTGTATTATATATAGATTAACTGCTTGAGTGTATCATGTTAGATTGAGTGGCGCAGTGTTTTGTCTGTACTACAGTAAGTAACATAAAATGGGGTAGATCAACTTGGACAAACGCATCAGTACACGATAGAAAACATACTTAAGTTTCTGAGTTACTGCAAAATAGGATAAACATTAATACCAAAGATGGCCAATAAAGAAGATGGGTCTCGTGCTCAAAAACTAAATCAGTGAGAGTAGAATTGGAAATATTCCCAGAAGAAATGAAATTGATTTTGTGGTTTATGTGTAAACTAGAAAGCTGGATTGGTTGAAATTCAAACGACTTAAGTTCTAGTTAAAACGTATAATGAGGTCTAGATCTAGGACACGGCAATTCGGCATTAAACTGTAAGAGTCCAACAGTCACAGAGAACTTGAGAAAAATGTATGCATGAAAATTAGACTTGAGAGTCATTTTAATGAAACCAATAGGTTGCACGTGAGTTCAGATCGGATAAGAAACACATCATGTACAGAAAAATGTAATATCTTTAGAAAAACAGAAGAACAAGAAGTATTTACTCGACGATGAATTCCATTATGGAGGTTTTTGAAACTGAGGGAAGTATGTTAGGTAATAATGAAACCTTCAAAATTTCAAAGCTGCAGCCAAGTCATGGTTAGTAAAATTGAGATGTCTAATAAAATGTACCACCACTTTTCATCCTACAGGTTTTGGAAACATCATCTTCATAACGGATGTTTATTGGCTGATTAAAGTAATGGCTGCTAAGTGAGGCTAGGAAAACGGCTTTTGTAGTTGTTTGTGATTAAACACAAAGCTACACAAAGGGATATCTGTGCTCTGCCCACCACGGGTATCGAAACCCGCTTTCTAGCAGTATAAGTCCGCAGACATACCGCTGTACCACTGGGGGGGGGGGCAGGAAAGCGGTATTCTGTCGTTAATAATTGAATTTGGAAGGGTATGTGGTAGTAGACTTGAAGGTACATTGGTTTAAAGAAGTCTTGAAAAGGATCGTTAATAGTTAAAAGTAATTGGCGAATATCCTGAACAGAACTTTTGCACATCTACAACAAAAAGATTAGTCCTTAAAATGACTATTATATGAAAAGGAAAGCTTTATTAATGAAATAGCTTTTAAAGGAGATATTTCAACTCGCATTGTTCAATGAAATGTTGATCATAGTCATTTACAGGCAGCGCTACAGAATGTTGATCATAGTCATTTACAGGCAGCGCTACAGAATTTGCGCGAGAAGTATATCATAAATGTACTCTGAAAAAATCTCATTAGGGTAACAAAATCTAGGTTACATTTGTAACACGCAGAACAAAATGAAAGGGTAAAGATATAGAAATTCAAAGTTTCGTATCGTTGGAACGAACCTTTTTATTGGCACACTTGATTTTAGATTTGAATAAAAAAGGGGTGATATGAATACAAAAGTAAGAGTTTTATTAGTGTGAGTAACTCTATTTTAAAATTGAAATTTCTATTTTATCAGTAGATTTCTGGTACAGTTAGTGAATTATAGGTTATTTAGTTATGAGGCTTAACGAAGGTTGGCTGATAGAACAAAGTTTCTGTTTAAACTGATCTCCATTTAATACTACTGATCGTGTACAAACAAACAAAAATATAGTTTATATGGTTGTCATAAAAACTAAACTCACAAGTGAAAGAGTGAAATGTTTTACTCAAAACTTTATATTCAGAACAACTTTAAACTTCTTTTGAAACGTTAAAAACAAATTAAATGTTTAACTGCCTGCCTGCACATTTTGTTTTTAAGAAGGTGGGCGTGTTATACTCATAAATACTAATACCTAATATTAAGAGATCAATAAAACGTTATAATATTACAAACAACGTTTGAGATTGACAAGGTACTGTCTTACCATTGGTCATGATTTTTTCCGAAGAGGGGCTGAAGGCCGCCTCGAAGGGTTACCTGTTTTAACCACTTACACCATTTATTAATAGCGTGTTATCTGTCAGTCAGTCATTAGACACTAAAATGACGTCACATAAGGAACACTTAACGTAGCAATTTGTACTGTCGTGACGCATGAATCACAAAAAGAATTATGCACTCTGTAGGTTACAACACAGCATGACATATGATCTTCAAAAGCAAAAAATAAAAATATTTGTTATTCTTAACACATTAACTATTGATTCGTCGTATAGGGTACGGTACGCCTCCGGCAGTTGAAAATAGTGTGATGTATACAAAGTACGACTCAGAAAAATTCCTCGCGCGTTTAAAGCAGCCGCAGTCAAAGAGTTAATTTTGGTTTTATTTATTCTTGAAACAAAACACTTTCGGGAACCCTGTGGAAATACATCTAGAGTCCAACTGTGTAAAATGCCTGCTGTCTTTTTATCAAATTTATTAATGTATAAAGCTATGTCAAACGAAAGCGCAAACCTGTTTTGACATTTGTATTTCCGATATTAAATGATAAGTAGGTTAAATAATGCTTCTTTTTTTCGTACAAATTTTTAAAAAATGTTTCAGATATCTTAAAGTTAAGTTAATAAATATCTTATTAAATAAACAAAAACAAAGACTTACGCTACTGACCAAGTATAACGTTTTCAGGGCGTTTTTCAGGCTACGCCCTGAAAATCTTAGACAATCTTTTGAAATGGAAGATGAAATATAAGGAAACTTTATAATGTTTGATACACGTTTTAAAAGTAAAGAAAGTTCCGTTAGGGGGCAGTTCTTGTGAAACTTGCGTGACTAGCCAACCACGTACTAGCAATAGAAAATAATGATAGGATAGGAATAATTCAAATTACATCTATAAACCTCTTTAGCAACACTCATTTCAATTTGGACATTAACATCTCTTAAAAGTTATAAAGGTTATTTGTACATACATTTCAACGATACGGGATACTTATGCACTTTAGAAGAATATGGTCATTTACTACTTAAATACTTTATTTTTATGTTAAGGTATATAAATTATTACATATGTTCTACAAAAAAACAATGATTTTAATTATTTCTACTTCTTAGGACATCTAGATAATAAATAAAGACGCAAGAAATTCAGATGGTAATTATAATTATATTTCCCTACTTATATCTGTGAGAAACGTGGACGATAATTTTAAACAAGTTTCTCTGAATATTTCCATGAGGATGGCAAGTGCTTGCTCTGATATCAAGTTAATATTAATAGCTTTTATAAAGTTTGTTTGTTTGTTTGTAGTTAAGCACAAAACTAGACAAAGGGCTATCTGGTTTCTAGCGTTGTAAATCCGCAGACATACCGCTGTGCCACTAGGGCGGGAGGGGGCACTTTTATAAAGAGTACATCCATGATAAATGTAGAAGCAATCAGTAACTACAATATTTTGTTTATCGCCCCTTCCCCCGCTGGTGGCTCAATGGTAATTATGAGGGCTAAAAACGCTAAAAATCGGGTTTCGAAAGCATAGATAGTCCATTGTGTAGCTTTGTGAGCTCTGCTTACCTTTGTAGGAACGTTTGACTGTAAATGTTCGGTTATTACTGTAAAGAAAAAAAAACAAAACATTAATATGTTTATGGTTTATGGTTAATATAGTTTTATGGTTCTCGATTAGAAATATTTATTGAACGTAGATGCCAACAACAAACATTTATTTTGTTAATTTCATCAAAATTGTAAAAGATGAAATCAATATATTTTCTTTATCTTTAGGGAAAATGTTTAAAACTTGATTTTTTATTTACTCTGTAAGTTGTATAATCGTTAATTAACAATACTGAAGTCAAAATAAATTTTACGTCCAGATCATTTCTTGTCCTCCAAACAAAAACGAAAAATATGCAATTTCTTATCAAATGATACTGCATTAAAAAGATACAATATTTTGTATTTTCTTATTAAAGGGGTATTGTTTATTCTCCGTCTCTTAGTAGTGTATTGATGACCGTCTGAATTCCCTTATATTATATATTGCACATTATAACAAGCAATGGAATAGCAGGCCAATGACTGACTTAAGTATTAACTTGTATGGGAAAGTTGCTACCTCTGAGCTGTACTAAACTATCATACAAAAACCAACCTAGTGACCCCCCTACTGTGTTTGTAGGTAAAGCTATACCAAACTGTTTCATGGACTTCATCGGTTATCATTACTCTTGGCATTGTGCCATACGAGTCAGTGGCATCCTCTGTGTTCCGCATACCATGTAAAATGGGGTTTGCAGACAAAATTATCGTTGCAAGGACGGACGTCGACCTCTGCGTGCAACACAGGGGCGGAGTTCGAAATGCAAGTAACCATTAAATTGCAGGTGATGTGTAACCGGACAGATGTACACCATCTGCTCATGTTTGTTAAATTCGCTAACGCAAGAAATGAAGAAGGATCTAAACAGCTCCGTTTAATGTTCCTTTTGAATAGCCTATGGACTCGTTCCAAATCTCGTCCTTCGTATTCAGCAATAGAGATGAGGATAATACTGTTCTTCCAAGAAATTTTCTGTACTTCAATTTTGTCTTATAAACGTTTTAAAAATAAACTGGAAGTATTAGAATTTAAAATTCATTTTACACGTTTATTTTACGGATGTCTGCGATTAACAGCTTCTACGGTAGAGTCCTAAGATCATTCATAACCATCATCCAATAGTCTTAAACTTACAGAATATTTTAATTTCTACCCTGAAAATATAGATAAATTACTAAGATCTTATTGGTTAAAAGTCGGATTTACGTAAATATTCATTAAGTTTTACAAAATCGGCTATCAGAATTGATTAAAAAATAGTTGTTGAAAACCATAAATTAATTAAAAGAAAATAGTGGAAACATTCTTATACCTCACGGGACAAAACTAGTTGATTAAATCAAATAATGTTGTTATATCATAATTAGTTAAAGCAAATTTTGCTGGAAAAATAATTATTAGTTAAGAAAAAGTAATGAAAAACTATATCGTAACGTCCAGGATAAAACTTATTAATTAAGTTAAAAATATCGTAGCTGGTAGAGTTTGCTGAGAAATAAACCGGTCTAATTTACTTTAGTTAAAGTGCTTAAAACTGTCAAATCCATTCTTGAAACTAAATGGGATGCCTGCAAAACTAATTAGAGTTGTAAATCAGAAATATGTTTATTAAAATATTAAAACTTGAATATAATAAAATGACAGTTGGAGATAGCTAAGAGAATATTTCTGTTTAAATAATAAACACTCCATGTGTGTGATACCAAACACATGTGTCTAAGCGAAACGATTTCACCCTGGACCAACAAAAATTCTTAAACTTAAATATGTTTCGCAAAGTTATTATTTCACAATAATTCTAGTTTATTTTATTTGCAGTAATTTTGGTAAATGTTTAAAATTTTTTTAACAACTTCATATGTTTCACAATTTACAGTCATGGACTTCCGTTTCTCTTTTCTTTTTCTAACACTAAACTTGTGCAACATAATAAAATGAATAAAATTGGGTACTTTTGGCCGTGTCTCAGCCTGTACACCTATATCAAAAGTTTGTTCCGTTGCCTTACTTTAAAATCTTTTTTGTTTTGGTATTGTAAAAAAAATGTTTTCAGGCGTTAAAATGTTTGT